>NC_057798.1:312385460-312685460 GCF_018294505.1 Triticum aestivum
GGGACCCCGCCGCCCGTCCTCCTCCACCGCCTGTCCACCGCCAGCACTCGCCGCCGCCGCGGCCAAGGCCCGCAAGAGTCCGGCCAGTCGCCGCCGTGGCCCGGCACATCCCTCCGGTGGCCGCGCGGCCCCGCCGCCCTTCGTCGCTCCTCCGCCGTCCACGACCTTGTCGGCGCCTCCCCGTGCCTCCCCGACCACCTCCGGCGCCAACTCCGGCGAACCTCGGCATCCGTGCCCGATCTGGATCTGCAAAGGTTGACCCCGATTTTGCCTAAGTCCCGAGATATTTTTGCATTATGGTCTCCTGTTCATCGCGTCATAACTTGCTGCATACTGCTCCGTTTCGTGCGTGTAATATGTCAAAATGTTCGTTGAGAGATGCTCTTCATTTCATTCCATTACATCATATTCATTTGAGCTCATCTAGATGCCTGAATCATTGTTGCAAGAGTGCTATATGATGTTGTCTGCTGTCTGTTAACAGAACTTGCTCATTTGTCATTTTTGCCATGATTGATGTGTGCATCCTATGAGGTTGATGTCTACATGTGTTTTGAACTACATCATGCCATATTTACAGGGGTGTATTCCATGTATTTTTGTGATCAATGTGGTGACTAGAACAAGCATGCAAACTAGGCTTTGTGATGTTGCTGATTTTAATCCCTGTTCTGCTGTTATTTTTATGTCATGTAAACATGTTGCTACAGAGAGATCCAAGCATATTTTGAGATACTTCAGTAAGGATGTTTTGAACATATGGTTATATTCTATCCATTCATGCCCCTGTTTGCAATTATGGAGTAGTCTAGCATGTCATTTGCTTGCTCTACTTTTGCTATAAAATGTTTCCTGGCAGATTGTTTACATGTTATTCAATTTTGCCAAGGTTGTTGTAGTTGATCCTTGTATGCTATGAACTTGTTCTTGCCTTGGTTAGTTTCATAAACATGTCTTCTTGCTGATGCTATGCTTATCTTGTCATGAAATGAATTCTGGTGAGTGAATCAAGCTTGTTAAGTAGGTTACTTGTTGTTACTGTTTTGCTAGGCTGAATCTGTTATTTCGTGATGCTATGTAAACCTGCTGCTACAAGTCATTCTATGCATAATCTGGAGATGTTCACTAAGGATGTTTTGTTATAAATGTCATGCTCTATCCATCCATGCCCCTGGTTGCATTTATATCCTGCTATAGCTTGTTGTAATCTTGCCCTCAAATTGCTAAATAATGTTGCTGTCAGCCTGTTAACATTAAGTTCAGTTGTTACCATGATTGTTGTTAGTGATACATGCACCCTATGAACTTGCTATTGTCATGCTTAGCTTCATAATCATGTATTCTTACTATTGGTTGCCTTGGCATGCCATGTATTGCTCTGTGGTGAGTGGTACAAGCTCATCTACATGCCTACTTATCGTTGTTCCTGCCATGTTTGAATCTGTCATATAACTTGCCATGTTTACATGGGTGCCATCATATCTTCTGATCCTTTTTGGCTGATGGTCAGTAAAGGATTTTTTCTATGCAATTAGTAGGTTCATGCCATGCCTTTGTTTGCCATGATAAGTTCCTGTAACATGTCGTTTGATAGCCCTAAACATTGCAACCTGATGTTATTTCTGCAAAGTCCGAAACTGTTATTATTTGCAGTTGCGATGTGTGTTTGAGCATGTTCTAGTAGTTTCTGGAGATAGCTCAGTGTTCATGTTTTGTCATGCTTTACCTGTAGATCATGTCCATGCCTTTTGTTATCATGTTGGGGTGCTATAGCATATTGTTTTGATGCTTGCAATATGCCTAGTTGCTGTTTTGGACAGATTGTTGCTATAACTTGTTTCATGTGTGTGTGTTGAAACGTTGCTCCGTTTTGAGTGTGCTCTATATGAAACTTGATTAGGATTGCATGTAGTTCCATATTATCATGTTTCATACTTGTTTTGAGGTGTTTTCTTGATGTTTGGGTGCATTTTGCATCAATGCCATGTTTAACTTGTTTTGCTCATATCTTCTAGGCCGTATCTCCTAATCTAATGAACTTTATGTGTAACTTGACTAGAATCTCGTGTAGATCATCTTGGTGCATCTTAACTTGCTGTTTAACAACTTGAACATAAGGTTTATTCAGATCTGGACCAATTTCGAAACTTGCATATGTGGACTTACCGGAATTGTTATATGTTGTTTTCGGCCTCATTTAAACTTGTTTTGATGTGTTGCTCTTCTTTGCATCATCTCTTGCCATGGGTAGCCTCATGTAGCCTTGTCATGCATCATGCTTGGTTGTGCATCATGCCTTGTTAATGTGTGGTGTGTTTACTATGTTGTGTGCTTCTTCTCGATAGTTCCCGTTTTGTTGCGATCGTGAGGACTCGTTCGTCTACGCTTGGTTCGGCTTCATCCATTCATCTTCCTCACGGACTCGTTCTTCTTCCTTGCGGGATTTCTGGCAAGATGACCGCTACCCTGGATCTCACTACTATCATTGCTATGCTATTTGCTTCGCTCTATCGCTATGCTCCGTTACCTATCTTTTGCTCATCAAGCCTCCCAAATTGCCATGAACCTCTAACCTTTGACACCCTTCCTAGCAAACCATTGTTCGGCTATGTTACCGCTTTGCTCAGCCCCTCTTATAGCATTGTTAGTTGCAGGTGAAGTTGAAGATTGCTCCATGGTGGACAGGATTATGTTGGGATATCACAATATCTCTTATTTAATTAATGCATCTATATACTTGGTAAAGGGTGGAAGGCTCGGCCTTATGCCTGGTGTTTTGTTCCACTCTTGCCACCCTAGTTTCCGTCATACCGGTGTTATGTTCCCGGATTTTGCGTTCCTTACGCGGTTGGGTGATTTATGGGACCCCCTTGACAGTTCGCTTTGAATAAAACTCCTCCAGCAAGGACCAACCTTGGTTTTACCATTCGCCTCACCACCACCTACATTTCTCTTGGGAGTAATTAACCCAAGGGTCATCTTTATTTTAGCCCCCCCGGGCCAGTGCTTGTCTAAGTGTTGGTCCGAACCGAGCAGTCTGCGGGGCCCCCTCGGGGAAACTCGAGGTCTGGTTTTACTCGTAGCTTGACTTATCCGGTGTTGCCCTGAGAACGAGATATGTGCAGCTCCTATCGGGATTGTCGGCGCATCGGGCGGCTTTGCTGGTCTTGTTTTACCATTGTCGAAATGTCTTGCAAACTAGGATTCCGAGTCTGATCGGGTCTTCCTAGGAGAAGGTATATCCTTCGTTGATCGCGGGAGCTTATCATGTGCTAAGTTGGGACACCCCTGCAGGGTATAAACTTTCGAAAGCCGTGCCCGCGGTTATGGGAAGATGGGAATTTGTTAATGTGCGGTTGTAGATAACTTGACACTAGATCCGAATTAAAACGCATCAACCGCGTGTGTAGCCGTGATTGTCTCTTTTCGGCGGAGTCCGGGAAGTGAAGACGGTTTTGGGTTATGTTTGACGTAAGTAGGAGTTCAGGATCACTTCTTGATCATCGCTAGTTTCATGACCGTTCCGCTTGCTCTCTTCTCGCTCTTATTTGTGTATGTTAGCCACCATATATGCTTAGTCGCTGCTGCAGCCTCACCACTTTACCCCTTCCTTTCCCTTTAAGCTTTGCTAGTCTTGATACCCATGGTAATGGGATTGCTGAGTCCTCGTGGCTCACAGATTACTACAACAACAGTTGCAGGTACAGGTTTATGCGATGATCATGACGTGAGAGCGATGCTTGCTTGTTTTGGAGTTCTTCTTCTGCTTCTTCTTCGATCAGGGGATAGGTTCCAGGTCGGCAGCCTGGGCTAGCAAGGTGGATGTCGTTTGAGTTTCTGTTTGTGTTTCATCCATACTCGGATGGTGCTCTTATGTAAGATGATGGTGTATTCGTGTGGCATTGTATGCCTTATGTATGTATCCCTATCTATTATGTAATGTTGATGTAATGATATCCACCTTGCAAAAGCGTTTCAATATGCAGTTCTATCCTTGATGGGACCTTCGAGTCTCTTTAGGATAGTATCGCATATTGCGCGTGACACATATGAACCCGCTTGAAGACTATCAAACTCATATGCTTCTCCCCTTTTTGTCAGTAATGACGAAAAATGTTTGAAGACATGGAGCATCTACTCGTCCTCATGAGGAGTAGGTGAAGCAGCTGGGTTGTCGTTGTTGTTTGGCGGCGCAGACGAACTTGGTGCAGTGTCAATTCATGCAGAAGTAGGGGGCGGTGAAGTAGCATCGTCTTCATCATCGATCACTTTGGCATTCACAGTTGCCATGGAGGAAGAATAGTCTGAGTCTTCAAGAGATGGAGTTCGACTTAGGACAGCATTCCGTGGAGGAGTGGAGTCAAACTTGAATCTTTCAGTGAAGCCATCGTCTTGAAGATCTGCTTCAGCACTGAGTAATGTCAAACTCTTCCATGATCGCCGACAGGTCTCGTGAGTGACAAAGGCATTCTTGGTGGCAAGATTTCGAAAGCGATTGACGTCCACCAGGAGGCTTTGCATCTGTCGCTTGAGCCAAAGGTGATGCTTGACTTGTTTCTAATGCAGTGCCACAAGAAGTTCTCGGTCATTTAGGACGCGAGAGCGCTTCTAGGCCTTTGGGCAATTGTGCTCTCAGTAGCTTCAGTTGGAGCACGATGAGGCAGACGAGTGTTCCCAGCCATTGGAAAGACACGAGTTACTGCTTGGACTCCTTCCATGGGTTGAGTGAAGCTTTGGTGTTCAACATTTTGAAGACAAAGAGGCTTTTTAGCAGGCTCAGGGTATATGGCTTCAACTGACATATCAACCTCTGGTAGAAAGACCAGATGATTGCGAGCAGAGGGTTGATAGTTGATAGCAGAGTGTAGCTTGATGAGGCGCATGACCCATGGAGCATATAATTTCAGGACAAAAAGGTCAGATCCAGACGCAGCCAGTTGCCGGAGGAAGAATTCTTGTGCATTGAAGCTGATGCCATTGAGGATGTAAAAGACCAATGTCTTCATGGCTCCTTCAAGTTTTGCAGCTGATGAATGCCCTTTGATAGGCCATAGAGTCCGCCTGATGATGTGATATATTGTGCACGGCAGATACTCAAGGTCATCAACAAAGAACTCCTTTGGGTATTCAGCGTCATGTGGCAAAGGCTTCATCATGCTCAACATCTGGTTCATGTTGGGTTCTGGCTTATGGAAGATGCTCTCCAGTGCATTGCGGTGGAGTTGACAATCAGGTTCGTACAGCTCTCCGGGAGTGGATAACCCTTTAAGCTCAATGATGTAAAGAGCTTTGGCTTCATGATGAACATTTCATGTCATCCACTCGAGAACCCATGTCTTTGTATCCCTGTTGTAGCCGCGAATGTGGAGGGTAGCATAGAATTGAAGCAAAAGTTCCTCATTCCAATGTTCTTTGTCTGTCACAAAACTGAGCAGACCTGCATCACAAAAGTAGTCAAGTGCTTCTTCTAAGCATGGCAGTCCAGCAATGGCTTCAGTGTCAAGGTGCATATGAGGGAAAATGCGCCCTTGATCATACAGAATGCAGGAGTAATAGTTTCGCTGCTGATGGCTCCAGAAACAATCAGATGATATTCTTGGCCTTGAGTAGGGGTTCTTTGTGCTGTCAAAGAAGGTGTTGTGGCTTTTGAAGCCATTTGCATTGAAGGACCCTGTAGAGGTGGCAGTACCTGGAAACCTTGGCAGTCTTGGCTTTGGTTTCTGGACCTGAGGCCTATGCTCAATATGATAATCAAACTGAGGACTAGAGACATTAGGCAGAGGGACCAGAACGGGCCATCTGACAGTGATTAGTTGGCCATGGTTGTATGCTTGCTCAATTGTATGGGGCCTTGGTGGCGGAACAGGAGCAGTGGCAACAACAGTGGTTTCAAGCTGCACAACAGAAGATTCAGGAGCAGTTGCAACATTGGCTTCTGGTATATTGGTTGGTGCAAGCTCCACACCTGCTTCAGCCATGACTACGTCATGGGCTTCATTTGTGTTCGTGGTGGCAGCCTCAAGATTTGGAACCTCCACTTGATGAGCTGGAGGGTCTGGCACTGGCACGTTCACTTCAGGAACAGCTTCTTCAGTAATGGGGGGAGTAGGGACACGTTCTTCTTCATGTTCGTCATCGGCTGATGCAGCCGGATTGTCTTCAGCAGCATTTGCTTCAGACACGGAGACATTCACAGTTGGAGTGGCTTCTGGAAACACTTGACGTGCAACAGATTGGTGGTACACTTCTCCTTCTGGAACGCTCGGAAGAGGGACTTGAGGCCTTGGTCCTTTGTGAAGCCTTTGTAATACTGGCGACGCCTTTGGAGATGGAGTTGGCTGGGCCTCATCCTCTTCTTGTTGCACAGGTGGTGTGACTTGTTGTTGTTGGGGAGTACTCGGGAGTCTTGTTGTTGTGGGTGATCAGCCCATGATGCATCCTGAGCAATTGGCGTCAGAGGACGAGCAATGCTGATGATTTCACTGTTCATGAGAACAGGCGATGATACCAAGTTGTGCTCGATCTGAGGGAGAACTTCATCATCTTCAACATTGTCATGGTGACCAATGTCTTCAGCAGCGATGGGATCAACTGCTGGAATGTCTTCAGCTTCATGAGCCTCTGTGGAAGCAGGCTCATGAACAATCATTCATAGTTCTTGGTGTGCAGATGCAGGGTGAACCACTGAGATAGATTCAACAACTAAGGGCTCTGTGGGAGCAGCCCGATTCTTCTTGATTTTGTGCTTCTTCTTGGAGGGAGCAGCATCAGAGGCTTTTGAGTTTTTCCTTTTTCTGGCTTCAGCCTCGGCAACCCTCGTCTTCTTCAGTTCAGAAGCGGTTGACATGACCTTTGGCTTCGAGCCAGTCATGCTTCTTGGGAAAACTATGCGAGGTTCATCTTGCCTTGAAGGTGCATGTCGGACAGTTGATAGCTTCTTCTTCTTTGCAGCCATTCTGGGGTCAATGCCAGGACGACCAAGAGCTTTGCGCTTCTCAGCATCATTGTAGGCTAGCAAACACTTGTCAGCCAGATTCTTCATGCGCTCTCGAGAGCCTCGAGCTTCTTTGCGCTTCTTGTGAAAGGCTTCTTTGAGCTCGTGCAGCATGATCTTGAAGTTTTTGACATCTTGCATGCTAAGCTTGGCCACATGCTTCTTTAACTGAGCTTTCTCATAGTCGATCTTGTGCTTCAGTTCAACGATGCGCTGAGCAATAGCTAGCTCAGGAGCAATAGCGCCATTGAAGGAGACGCTTAGGCCAATGGGAAGTTGCAGATCATCAAAGCTGAGATTTGGGGTGTCAAACCACTCATCAATGAAGTTATGGATGATTGCCACATCAAAGAGAGGCAAATTATTGAAGATCTCTGCTTCTTCCTTGCTCTTGATCAGTTGCTCAAGAGCATCATCTGCAAGATCGTCATCGCTGGACAGATCAATGTGCTCTTCATGCAGAATGGCAGCAGGAGTTAATGTCTGATCAATATTCTTGACGATTTTCTTTTTCTTCTCCGTCTTCTTGGAGATACGTGATAGATCTTCAGACTGCACACTGATCTTTAGACTGCGCTTGAAGAGATTATTGTCACGACACCAGAGCAATGATGATGGGTCGGCATTTTCAGGCTGAGGTCCACGGACCATACAAGGATAGAAATCATGTGCAATAGCTTCAGCTCTGTTCTTGGGTGGAAGGACTCGATAGAGAATATCACCCCAAGGACTTTTGATAGCATTCTTCTCAACTTATTCCTGGGTCACAAACTTGTATTTGAACCATTGTTCAGCCCAATATCGTAGAATCCATTGGATTCGTGTCTTGCGCTGATTATAATCCTTTTCAGGATCTGTCTTGTAAATTTCTGCGAGGTCATCAGGCAAATCGTTTGATGTTCCCCCTAGATGCTGTCTGCCACCCTTCCTTACTGATTTCTCTGCAGCCATGAACTTCAAACTGAATGGTTTCAATATATTCAAAGGCTTCAAAGGCTTTCGCTTGCTGGACAAACAGGAACTGGCTGCGGGAGAGTTAATGTGTTGCTGTAAGAATTCTGCAAACGAATGCAGACTATGAGAACCAAGGGATTCTCCCACGGACATGTACCTGTGACAGCATTAGAGATGCGAGGGAAGGGGAAGAGGTCTTATACATTCTCAGAAGATTTGAAGATAAATCAGTTTGAAGACATTAACCTCATGATGCGAAGATATTCACTTATATGTTGAGAGTTGGTTCCAGATTTGTACGAATCCGTGAATAAGTACAAGTGAGGAATCTAACTAGATATGAAGCTTAAGTGAATATACTAGGCAGTATGAGATGCAGACAGAATAGATCTAACATTGTATAGGCAGATACCAATTTTGGTAAATAGGATGAATCATTGAGGATCAAAAAGATGGTAAAAATAGAGTTATATTTACCACACGAAGAACTACTAAATGGGATGAATAGGAGACCGAGCAGTTCAATCCACCGTGCCCTAACTTCGCGACGGAGGACACCTACAGCGGCGCCGGAGAGGACGATGTCCGCGGCCGGCGTGAGGACAGCGTCGGAGAAGTCACGAAAGCTAAGCGCTTCGTCGCCGGCGTCGTCGCGAGCTAGCGGTGGCGCTAGGGTTTTGACGAGGTGGAGAGGTGGAAGAAGGTTTTCTTTACCGCAGGGGACATATATTTATAAGGAAGTGTGCGGCATAGCGCAATTACGCAGGTGCCCCTGGCCATTCATATCTGAGAGGCACGTGGCAAGCATGCAACATACTCAGAGTTGTCCCATGTTCCCACGCCCGCCAGGTTTGTCGGATGGTTGTTCCGGCTTCTCCGGATTTCAAACAATAAGGATGAATCATTTAAAAGACTTAATGTTTGTCTCTGTGTCTTCTGCTGACAAGATGCAGAGAAGACATTCGACAGTTTCAATAGAATGCATATGATTTGGACACATAGAGTTTGAGATAGAAAGCATAGAGAGATTAGGGTCCGATCACATTCACTTAGTTCAAAAGGTTCAACAAGGAAGACATAGCTATAAGTGAATGCTGTAGAGGACAGAATACTAGTATGTATATCAGTAAGCAATCAAATCATGAACATAAGTTGAAATATGAAGACAAACCAAATGTGAAGACATTGCAACAATAACGCCATGAGTGAAACACTTCAAACCAAGAAATTTGGTGGTGGCGTTACCCACCGTATAGGAAGTATTAGACCCAGACACGGCGCACAATTATCGTGGCGCTCCGAAGTCAAATTCCACGTTAATGTATTCACACTCAGAATGTAAGTCTTCATTGATTGAAGATATACTTTACTTCGTGTGTTGCACATCTAAGTCATCAACATGCATAAGTGTTAGGATGAGTGCCTGATTACAGGACATTTGAGGATTCCAAGATATTTAGCTCACACCGTAACTTGCAAAACCTTTTCTCATCCAAGGGCTTTGTGAAGATATCTGCCAGTTGCTCTTCAGTGTTGACGTGAATGATGTCAATATCTTTCTTCATGACATGATCTCTGAGAAAGTGATGACGAATTTCAATGTGCTTTGTCTTCGAGTGCTGGACAGGATTGTTGGCAATCTTGATGGCGCTTTCGTTGTTGCAGAAGAGAGGTATTTGTTTTAGATTGATGCCATAGTCCTTGAGAGTTTGCTTCATCCACAGAAGCTGAGCGTAGCAAGATCCAGCAGCAATGTATTCAGATTCAGCAGTTGAGAGTGATACACAGTTTTGCTTCTTTGAAGACCAACAGACAAGTGATCGTCCCAGAAAGTGACATGTGCCTGATGTAGACTTGCGATCCACCTTGTCTCCAGCATAATCAGCATCCGAGAATCCAACCAGATCAAATCTTGAGCCCTTTGGATACCATAATCTGAGTGTTGGGGTGTAAGCCAAATATCTAAGAATTCGCTTCATAGCTAAGTGATGCGATTCCTTTGGTGCCACTTGGAATCGAGCACACATGCAAACACTAAGCATAATATCTGGCCTAGATGCACATAGGTAAAGTAAGGAACCAATCATGGAGCGGTATACCATTCGATCAAACTCTTTACCATTGTCGTCGGGAGCAAGATGGTGTTTCGCTGGCATTGGCGTCGTGTAACCTTTGCAATCTTGCATTCCAAACTTCTTCAGACAGTCTTTGAGATATTTTTCTTGAGATATGAAGATGCCATTCCTTTGCTGACGAATTTGAAGACCAAGGAAGAACTTCAACTCACCCATGATGGACATCTGATATTGCTCTTGCATCATGTATCCAAATTCATCACTATACTTCTGGTTGGTGCAGCCGAAGATAATGTCATCCACATATATTTGGCACACAAACAGTTCACCATCATATTCTTCGTGAAGAGTGTGGGATCGAGGGATCCAGGTTTGAAGCCTTTGCTCTTCAGGAAGTCTTTGATCGTATCATACCAAGCGCGAGGAGCTTGTTTGAGGCCATACAGTGCTTTGTTTAGCTTGTACACCATATCAGGATGTTTTGGATCTTCAAAGGCAGGTGGTTGAGCAACGTACACTTCTTCTTCAATCTTGCCATTGAGGAATGCACTCTTCACATCCATTTGATATAGTAAGATGTTGTGGTGGTTAGCATAGGCTAGTAGTATGCGAATAGCTTCAAGCCTAGCCACATGAGCAAATGTTTCATCGAAGTCAATTCCTTCAACTTGAGTATATCCTTGAGCCACAAGACGTGCTTTGTTTCTGACGACTTGACCATGCTCATCTTGCTTGTTTCGATATATCCATTTTGTGCCAATAATGTTATGCTTGCGAGGGTTAGGACGCTTGACCATTTCCCAAACAATGTTCAGCTTGAACTGTTGAAGTTCTTCTTGCATAGATTGAATCCATTCAGGTTCCATAAAGGCTTCAACAACTTTCTTGGGTTCTGATATTGACACAAACGAAAAGTTCCCACAGAAATTTGCTAACTGTGTTGCTCTTGAGCGAGTAAGTGGACCAGGTGCATTGATGCTATCAATTATCTTCTGAATTTGTACTTCATTAGCGACACGAGGATGAACTGGACGAAGACCTTGCTCTTGCTAATCATTGTCATCATTTGGAGGATTGTCTTCGGTCTGAGCATTGTCTTCAGGTTGGTTTGGTGCAGAAATGATAAGTTCCTCTTCAGGCTATGCTTCAGAAGGCATGATTTCACCAGTTCCCATCAGCTTGATAGATTCGCTGGACGGAGCTTCATCTAGTGTACTTGGCAGGAGCTCTCTTTGTGAACCATTGGTTTCATCAAATCGCACGTCCACAATTTCAACGATTTTGTAGTGATAGAGGTTGAAGACTCTGTAAGAGTGCGAGTCCTTTCCATAACCGAGCATGAAGCCTTCGTGAGCTTTAGGTGCAAATTTTGACTTGTGATGGGGATCCTTGATCCAGCACCTAGCACCAAATACTCTGAAGTAGCTGACATTTGGCTTCTTGCCAGTAAGGAGCTCATAGGATGTTTTGTTCAGAAGCTTATGGATGTAAACACGATTGATGATGTGGCATGTTGTATCAATAGCTTCAGGCCAGAACTTTCTTGGTGTCTTGTACTCGTCGAGCATTGTTCGAGCCATCTCAATGAGGGTTCTGTTCTTCTGGTCTACAATGCCATTTTGCTGAGGTGTGTATGGAGCAGAAAACTCATGAGTGATTCCCATTGTACCCAGATAAAGATCAAGCCTGGTGTTCTTGAACTCAGTGCCATTGTCACTTCTGATATGCTTGATCTTGACACCATAATTGTTCATGGCTCGATTGGCGAAGCGTCTGAAGACATCTTGTACTTTAGTCTTGTAGAGAATTATGTGCACCCATGTATATCTTGAGTAGTCATTAACAATGACGAAGCCATAGAGACAAGCTGTTGTTGTGGGGGTAGAGTAGTGAGTAGGGCCAAATTAGTCCATGTGTAACAGCTCGAAGGGTTGAGATGTCGTCATGATTGTCTTCGAGGGGTGCTTTGCCCTAGTCATCTTTCCGGCTTCACAGGCATCACACAAATGATCCTTCTTGAACTTGACACCCTCGATGCCTATGACATGCTTCTTCTTGACGAGTGTGTGTAAGTTCCTCATGCCAGCATGCCCCAGCCTCCGATGCCAGAGCTAGTATTCTGAAGCTTTTGCAAGAAGACATACGGCAAGCTGTGGACCTGCTGAGAAATCTACCATGTATAGATCATCTTTCCGATACCCTTCAAAGACTAGAGACTTGTCAGATTCCATTAGTACAAGGCAACGATATTTTCCGAATAGCACAATCATGTTCAAGTCATAGAGCATTGAGACAGACATTAAGTTGAACCCAAGGGATTCAACAAGCATCACTTTATCCATGTGTTGATCCTTTGAGATTGAAACTCTACCTAGACCCAATACCTTGCTTTTACTAGTGTCAGCAAATGTGATGTGACTCTTGTCTGATGGACGTAAGGTTGAGTCCATGAGAAGACTTTGATCACCAGTCATATGATTAGTGCATCCGCTGTCCATAATCCATTCTGAAGCATGAGGTGTCATACCCTACAGTGCAGTTAGGAGGATAGGCTTCACAAAGTATGTTGTGAAGCATAAGCATTTGACGCAGACAAGGATTATCACAGCTTAGATCAAGGTTAGAACTCATAGTATGACTGGTAAGCGATTCTCATATGAAATACATAGTAAGACCATTTTATCATGCGTCCTTAATGTGTTTTAGGTCCCCAGCAATAGTATCGGACGCCTTTGATAGCAGGTTGGAGACCTTATTCTGCAAAAGAAAGTCAATTCTTCTTCACCAGCCACATTTTCAGGGGTGGCTTAGAAGCAATGAGTCTAAGTGCAGCATCTGAGAACTTCGGCTTTGAAGCCCTAGCAAATAGCCTTGGAGGAGATGAATGATACTCATATGAATAAGCAGAAAAATTCTTAGTTCTATGAACATAGCGGTTTGAGGACACACACTCATATTCATAAGTCTGACTATGATTTCCCTGCAAAACATTGGCGCTAGGGTGACTCAGGTGAGTTTTGTATCTGTATGAAGCCTTTGGACCATATGACGCCTTAGGTCTGGGGTTAGTCTCCTTCCCTGGTGGTGTCATGATGACATTCACTGGAAGATTCTCAAGACAGCTTTTGCGAACCCAGATCTTCTTCATAGGTGGACCATTCCTGCAGTTAGTACCAATATACCTGGCAAACACTTCACAATTCTGATTTTTGAATAGTTTATAGTTTGCATGAAAGGATTCATCAATGATAATAGGATTAGCACAGGTAAAGCCAGATAAGGTGGATGGATCCACTGAAGGTTCCTTTGCAGAAACCCATGTGGTTTTGGGATACTGCTCAGGCTTCCAGTAGGAACCATCAACATTCATTTTCCTCTCGAACCCAACACCCTCTTTCCTAGGGTTTCGGTTCAGAATCTGCTTTTTGAGGACAGCGCAAAGTGTCTGATGTCCTTTCAGACTTTTATACATCCCTGTTTCAAGCAATGTCTTCAACCTAGCATTTTCATCAGCAATAGTAGTGGTATCCTCAACAGAGGGGTTAGCTACCACATCAGTAGTTGAAGACAAAGCAACAGTAGCAGCAGTGGAACATTCAGCAACAGAGGTAGCGTTATCACGCTTAATGCATTTTATACATGGTGGTTCAAATCCATCCTGAGCGGAACTGATATGTTGAGCGCGAAGTGACTCATTCTCCTTTTGAAGATCTTCATGAGCCGCTTTCAATTTCTCAAGCTCTTGCTTCCTTTGAAGATAATCATAGGAGGGCTTTTCATAAGTGGTTGAGAGCGTCTCATGAAGACTTTCAAGTTCTTGGTACTTAGCATGAAGATTTTTTATGTCTTCAACTAAGGACTGTGAACGTGTCATTTCCGCGTCCAATAGGTCATCGCTTTTGTCTAACAGTTTTTGAGTATGTTCCATAGCCTTTTGTTGTTCAGTTGCAATTTTAGCAAGTGTTTTGTAGCTGGGTTTGGATTCACAATCAGAGTCATCTTCACTTGACGTTTGAAAGTAAGCATCTCGTGATTTTACCTTGGCACCACGTGCCATGAAGCAGAAGGTGGGAGCAGGATTGTCCTTGTCATCAGCTTCAGCATTGGTGTGGAAGTCATTGTCTTCAGTGTTGAAGATGGACTTGGCAACATAGGCTATGGCTAGAGCCAGACTTGCAACGCTAGGGTCGGACTCCTGTTCAGACACCACCTCTGCCTCCTCAGAAGCAGACTCCTCCTCTGAATCCATTTCCTTGCCAACAAAAGCACGAGCCTTGCCAGATGATCTCTTCTTATGAGATGAAGACCTTGATGAGGACTTGGAAGAAGACTTTGAAGATTTCTTCTTCTTCTTGTCATCAGAATCATATTCCTTGCTCTTCTTATTCTTCTTCTCATTGTCCCACTGTGGACACTCAGAGATATACTGTCCAGGTTTCTTGCACTTGTTACATGTTCTCTTCTTGTTGTCATGAGTGGAAGCTTCATCAGTTCTTGAGCTAGATCGTGAAGACTTTCTGAAGCCCTTCTTCTTGGTGAACTTCTGGAACTTCTTCACAAGCATAGGAAGTTCCTTTCCAATGTCTTCAGGATCATCAGAACCGCAGTCAGATTCTCCTTCAGATGAGGAAACAACTTTTGCCTTCAAAGCGCGAGTTCTGCCATAGTTGGGACCATAGATATCTCTTTTCTCAGAAAGCTGGAACTCATGTGTGTTGAGCCTCTCAAGTATATCAGACGGATCGAGTGTCTTGAAGTCAGGGCGTTCTTGTATCATGAGGGAAAGGGTGTCAAAGGAGCTGTCAAGAGATCTCAGTAGTGTCTTGACGATTTCATGCTTGGTAATTTGAGTGGCGCCAAGAGCCTGAAGCTCCTTTGTGATGTCGGTGAGGCGATCAAACATGAGCTGGACATTTTCATTGTCGTTTCTCTTGAAGCGGTTGAAGAGGTTGCGAAGAACACTGATCCTTTGATCTCTCTGAGTTGAGACGCCTTCGTTGACCTTGGATAGCCAGTCCCAGACTAGCTTTGACGTTTCTAGAGCACTCAAACGGCCATACTGTCTGTTGGTCAGATGACCACAGATGATGTTCTTTGTAGTAGAATCCAGTGGAATGAACTTCTTGACATCAGTAGGGGTGACACCTTCACCAGTTTTGGGAACGCCGTTCTTGACGACATACCAGAGGTCGACATCAATGGCTTCAAGATGCATGCACATCTTATTCTTCCAGTAGGGGTATTCAGTTCCATCGAACACGGGACAAGCAGCGGAGACTTTGATTATCCCTGCAGTCGACATAGCTAAACTCCAGGTGGTTAAACCGAATCACACAGAACAAGGGAGTACCTTGCTCTGATACCAATTTAAAGTGCTAGTTATAGACTAGAGGGGGGTGAATAGGCGATTTTTATCAAAGTCTTCAAAACGTGGAAGTTTCGAAGACAAACAGTAGAAATGACCTAATTGATATGCAGCGGAAGATAAACTACAACAAGTAAACCATAGTCAAGTATGCAATAATGTGAAAGTACAAAGACTAATAGCAGCTTGGTAGTAAGGATCAGGATGGAAGATAGTATGAAGCCAATCAACGATAGTAGTCAAGCAATGAAGTCAAACAGGTATGACAAATAGGCAATGATTTCACGAAGACAAACTTAAGGTAAAGGGAGTTGGAGGATAGAACCAGTCACTTGTTGAAGACACATGATTTGTTGGACCAGTTCCAGTTGCTGTGACAACTGTACGTCTGGTTAGGGAGGCTGAGATTCAACTCAGAAGACCGCGTCTTCACCTTATTCCCCTTGAGCTAAGGACACACAGTCCTCGCCCAATCACTCTGGTAAGTCTTCAAGGTAGACTTCCGAACCTTCACATACTTTGTTCACCGGCGATCCACAATGACTCTTGGATGCTCGGAACGCGACGCCTAACCGGCTGGAGGATACACAGTCCTCAAGTGTAATAAGTCTTCAGGTCACTCAGACAGAAAGACTTCAGTGATGCCTAACACTCTTTGGCTCTGGGTGTTTGGGCTTTGTCCTCGCAAGGATTTCTCTCTCTCAAAGGCTTCGAGGTGGGTTACTCTCAAACGACAAAAGTCGTAAACTAACTCTGAGCAGCCACCAATTTATGGTGTAGGGGTGGGATATTTATAGCCACAAGGCAACCCGACCTGATATGTCCGAAATGACCCTGGGTCACTAAGGAACTGACACGTGTTCCAACGGTCAGATTTCAAACACACACGACAACTTTACTTGGGCTACAAGCAAAGCTGACTCATCCAGCTCTGGATAAGATTTGCTCTCATTGTCTTCGCTCGAAGACATAGGATTTGGGTTGAGCATCACTTCAGTCATTCTGACTTTGTTCACTTGGACCCCACTTAACAGTACGGTGGTTCCTATGACTCAACAAAGAAGAAAAGGAAACAACGAAACAACACAGTCTTCGCGCTCCATAGTCTTCACTCAATGTCTTCTCATGTCACAGTCTGCAATATGAATATCTTCACATACCACCATTGTCGTCAATGTCTTCATACATTTTTAGGGGTCATCTCCGGTAGGTAAACCGAATCAATGAGGGACACTACCTGCGTTATCCTGTAATTCTCACAAATGCATTAGTCCCTCGACCAACTTTGTCGTCAATACTCCAAAACCAACTAGGGGTGGCCCTAGATGCACTTACACCCCACTCGTCAGTGGCCCAGCCACCGGGCCACGCTAGCAAGTGGAGGCGGGTTCGACCTCTCTTGCGTCCCTGCGGTGAAGGCGCTCTCTGCTTGGGCGCCTTCTACGTCGCCTCTGTCGGCCCGTGCGACCATGCGGCTGGGCCGGCCCATGGTCTATCTATCGCCTTGTGCACAGGAAAACGTTAAAGCCTTATTTCCTTTTTCTTTTTCATGTGAACTTCAAAAATCCATAAATAATTCAACAGAGCTCCAAATCTAATGATTCAAATTTCTAGTAGTTTCTAAATTCATGCCCTATCTCTTGGTGCTATTTGCACATTTTTCCAGAAGTATCTCTTTCACAAATAATTATCAAATCCCATTTTTCCATTTCTGTCATAAACTTTAGAAAATCACATAGAGCTCAAAATTGATCCAAATTCCATGATTCAAAATCCTTGATACTTCTAAGCTCGTAAATTAGTTTTTCAACATTTTTCCTAATACTTTAGGTGCCACACAAAATAATGAGCCATTTCTTCATATTAGCCAACTTTGCAAATTCATAGGGAATTCATTTAAACTCCAAATCCAGTGAAACCAACTCCTAGATGCTTCTAAAATCATTCCTTGTTAAATGGATGCCTTTGATCATTTTTCAAATAGTTCTTCTGTACACTTCTTGCAAATCCATAGACCCCTTGATTCCATCATATCGAAATGTTTAGAAATATCAATTGATCCACTTCCAATGAAATCACCTTGGTCATTCGTCATATGACTAGAGGTATCCTAGAAAATTCCAACTCACATTTTTAGAGCACTTTTATTTTTTCCTTGTCGTGTTGCTTATTATGGTTGTTTTCGATGATAGTTGACGAAGTAGACGAAATGCTCAGAGTTGGACCAGAGATATTTGAAGACCTCGAAGACTTTGTTAAAATAGGCAAGCAACCCTTTGACCATGTCTAATAAAACCTTTTAATGCATGTCATATGGCACTTTTATTGCTTGCATCGAAGTCATGATAAAATGGTGACCACTTGAGGTGGTTTGCCTCCATTGCTTTTCTCGTTGACACTTGCATGATGCATGACCCTACCTTTCTATGAGGGTTATGTCGGTGGGAGTAGATAGGATGCTAAAGTAGTGCTACGCAAAAAGGGAGAGGAATATGCATGGTGATGGAGACAAAGTATTTTCAGAAGACTTTTCGAAAACCCCATCGGGTACCACTTATGCCCGGGGGAGATGATGAGTTGGGTAACCACTTGATGACGAAGTGGTGTATCGAGGCAAGTGTGTGTGTTGTTTCCAAAATGGATTGGTTTAAGTTGTGACCGTTATTCCAACCTTACATGCGCAACCACTCTACCCTTATATGGGAAAGGGCATTATTGATTACCTAGGCCAATACTAGCTTGGATCCCGCATTACTAGTGATGGGGGAGAGTTGGTGCTCTCTCTCGGGATGGGGTCGTGCCAGGTAGGGCGGCCATGACTGTTTTCACAGGGCACCGGATACACCATTGTGTCCCGTCTCGGATGTTACGATCTCGAGTGAGTATTGTATGATGTACATCATGAGGATACGGAACAACGAGTTCACTCCTTGTTAGTGTCGCCTAGGGAAAGATAGTGATCGGGTGCTTTCCCCGGGTACTTGAGGTATCGCGGGTCATGGATGACACGGAAGTTCCCCGGATCTTGTGGGTAAAGTGTGCAACCTCTGCAGAGTGTAAAACTATTCAAATAGCCGTGTCCACGGTGAAGGACAGTTGGGTAACCGCTCTTGGGCTACGTCCATATGTTTACAAACCAGTGTGTGTGTTTGGATAAGTGGGAAGAACTACTTGGGTCAAGTCAAAGGACTTGACATGATTGAGTTGGGTTGATGCCCACTCTATTTATGTTGATATATGTAACCGGTCCTCATGGTTACTTGAATTCTCATGATGCATGTATTACAAGTTGTTGAACATGTCATTGCACTCAAAACTAGCTTTCTGCAAAAAATTACCTATATCATGCATTGTTGTATCTTGAACCAAAACATAGGTTGCTTGCGAGTACATTCAAAGTACTCATTGGCTTGCCACTGGTTATTTTATTGGCCAGGCATGAAAGAACATGATATAATGAAGAGCACCTTGGTGACGAACATGCGAGCTAGGATGCTTCCCAGTTAGAATGCCTGTAGGGTTAAGGCAGATGACATGGGTCCAAGTTGTTATTGAAGATTTCCGCTATGATGATACACTCAAGACTTGACCATAATGGTCCTACTTGTGTAAAACTGTATGTATGGATGTAAGACTCTTGTTATTCAGCTTATGTGTGTTCAATGAGCATTGATCTCTGGGATCACTGTACACGTGCATTCAGTGATCTCGACTTATGAGTCGGGGTCCCCACAGAGCTTGTATCAGAGCCATCCTGACTGTAGGGAGCCTTAGTTAACATGGTCGTTAGTTAGGGTAAAAGTATTTCCAAAACTATTACAAGTTTTCAAAACTATCTATACTTCTCTTCCCTTCTCAGTTTTTCAAAAACTAAGGTATACTTTCCCCATCGATCTCTTCCCTTCAAAACTATTGCAAACGGTCGCTAGCACCCTCAAGCCCTTGACCATGGGATTCCTTGTAATCCTCGTGGATAGCCTAGAAGGAGTACACCTTGCCAAACACTCACCCACCTCTTTTGAATCTAAGATTCATGACACCACAACAAGATGATGCCAACAGAAGATACGCCTTTGAAGAATGAGGACATGAAGACCCGGAGGATGGTGACACCTTTGAATTTTCCCCAGGATGATGCAACCTTGTCCTATGATGATCAGGGTGTAAGATATGCAAGACCATGATCGACATTGCTAATAGAGCAATCATGTCCTTACCATTGTTGTATCGGCAACCACCGGTGGATGAGAACCTCGCCATTTGGCCCGCCTCACTATAGTGAGCAGGAAAACGGTTCTCTTTGTCCTCCTCTCTTGGTGTCGATGTTTTCATCAACATAACCGACATGTTGGACCTCTACTATGCCTTGTTAATATCATTGCATAAGGGATTACCTACCTGGTACCGTCGACGCCTTAGAAGGCAAAAGGGGTCGTCATGATTAAGAAGACAACAGAAGACCGAGTCAATGGCTGCTACAAGGAGCCACCTTCACCCCATCACTTCAACAGGCGAGAAGTTGTTGAAGAATCTTCAGGCTCAACCCGGAATTGTTTCATCGAACAACTACAAGAGACGTAGCAACACCTGAGGAAAACCAAAAAGACTGCATGGGGCACGAAGTAAAGCACGACTACATAGTCCAAGAATCCCTAGGGTAGGATGAGTCGTGTACCCCCTATGCGCAGTCGAGTCCATATGATGGTTCTAATAGAACCATGACTGTGTGTTGCTTGTTTTTATTTGTTTGTGTGTTGATATAGGTCGCACTTTTGCCCTAGGCGACAAGCATGCGACTATATCACCTTCCTTACCTTGCTTCTTCTGTTTGGCCCTTTTTGCACCTGTTTGTTTGCACTTGCACTATAGAACCCCCTTTAGGCATTCCCCTCCTCTATGCTACTTTTCCCTCTCACCTCTCTCCTCAACTGAAGACAAGCAATACAATATGCACCAAGGATTCCACCTCGGCGACCAACAAGCACTGAAGACTTTTGCTACAACCTCCTCGACCAAGTACACCCCCGTGTGTTTACACCTCAAGACTAGAACCCTGCCCCTAGACCCTACAGGACTTCACGAGATACCCAGCTCGAAACCTTAACCATGAGCTTAAACTACGGAATCACAAGAGAACAAGTTAAGCTGCAGTAAGCCTTGCTTATCACTGGGTTCATTATGGAACTAATGGGCATAGTGAACGAGCACATTATCTTCCTAAGATAGCACCAGAACTGATGATGCCATAGGGAGGACCAATCTAAGGATATAGGAATAGAGGACAAATTACTTGATGACTTTATATCAATGACTTGAGGAATTATATGAGACTATTTGGTGGATTATGAGGCTTTCATGTTGGTAGATCAACTTGGTGGGATCATGAGTATAGATTAGCATAGCTTTCATTACCCTTGAGTAAATTGGATTGAGTAGGATAATTGTGTTCGCAAGATGGAATTCTTGGAAGTATTTGGATTTAACTTAGCCATGGGATATTGATAGGAGATAGTTGATATTACATAAATGACTTGGGGGAACATGTAGGACTTCTCGTTGGACAAGAGATTTGGATTTAAGTAGGTGATTCTAGTTGAATATAGATGCTGAGTATGTCTACATGGTTCGGAGTAAATTGGATTTAGACTGATGATCTTGATCATGATACCATGTTTCTCGGTGGACGATAAACTAGGAGATTGGACTAATTGTCGGAGTTTATTTAGGGAATCTGTATGAGCTTGACCTTGGAGTTTACTTGACCATGACAATGGGAATCGTTGGACTGACTATAGCAAAAATAGCCCTTTCAAGTATCTGGGGATTATAGGACATTAGGAGATCATGTGGAACACCATAAACATTGGATTTGTAGAATTAATGGATTGTGTAGTGATTAATCATAGTTAACGGGTTGTTGGAGTTGATTCATAGGAAGGAAACAAGATCTTGGAGTGGCATACGACGTGTTTCCTTAGGATAGAGATGCACTACCTTGGACCTTGGAAGAATGGGCTGAGCACTTGGATTGTCATGTTTAATTGAAGCTTAGTAGCTTGTATGCTCTACCCATTTATTTTTACATAGGAAAAGTCATACATATGATTTTGGGGATTGTAGACATATATGATTTTGTCAGACCTCTTCTCGGGAGCCATGAGGATATAAATGGCATGAGTAATGATAAAAGTTGGTCTATACGAGAGGATGCTTTTAGTGGTATAAGATTATTCATTTGGAGTACTAGATAGAGCTATTGGCATCTCAGAAACAGTGCTTAAGGATAAGATGATAAACATTCACTCACACACTAGAACCCTTAAGCCCTACCAAGCCATAACATGGTCAGATCATGACCACAGGCTTTGGCTCTAGATCAAGAAGACCGTGTCCATACTCAATCGTGACCACCGCCAATACCCCCATCCTACTTTATGTACCTCATGAACAAAGTCTTCGTGGAGTACTTGGACAAGTTGGTTGTCATCTATATTTTGGTAACATACTTGTCTACCCGAAGACGGAAGAAGAATCACTGAGCTGGTCAAGGAACATCTGAAGATCGCCATGTCCGGGAGGAAGAACTACACCAACCACCATCGTCAAGAAGTAAACCTCCGCATCGAAGACCAGACATATCTGCAAGCCACTTCTCTCAAAGGAACCAAGCATTTCCGTGTCAAAGTGAAGCTCACACCAAGATTCATCAGCCCCCTCCGAGATCACTTCAAGACGAAGAGTAGATGGCTACCAGCTAGAGTTACCACCTGAGTTACCCATTGTGCACAATGCTTTCCATGCATCACAACCCCGGAAGTGTTTCCAACTTCCTAACTTGCCCGATCTGTACGAGGGCATTGACCACTGAGCCATCGACCCCCTAGCCCAATCTAACCTACCACGAGCTACCCATTAGCAACCTAGATCAAGAAGAGAGTCATACACGAAGCCACACCATCAAGTACTTCAAGCTCAATGGAGCACTACACGGAAGCAGAAGAAGTATGAGGACGTGAAGACTACCCCAGATCCAAGTTTCTGTATCCCTTTCCGCGCCTAATTTGGGAATCTCGGGGACGAGATTCTTGTAAGGGGGTAGGTCTGTCACACCCTCATTTTCATGCCCCTACACTTCAGCTAACAATCATGATAAAATGTGGTTTGACAAAAACTTTTGAGTGTTTTGGACCTTGCCTTGATTGGTTTTTGTCTATTGTTTGCAAGTGCTCTAAAAATAAAATAAATCCTCCAACTCTTATACTCCTTCTCCTTGATCCAAACACCTTTCCCAATGATCATGCCATGTGTATAGTACATAAAAATAATTTCTTGCAAAAATAAATTGGCCAAATAGTATTTTCAAAAATTAGCTTTTCAAAAACCCCCGAATTGAGGTTTGCACTGCAAGTACTTAATTAAGGGTAGTAAAAATCTTTCCAAAAATATATTTGACTCCTATTAGATATAGGAGACCTAGAAACCACAAAAATATAATTTTAAAAGTTATTTCCCTTTTTTATTTAAGGGCTTTTTCTTAAGTCCAGAAATGGTCTTCAATTGGTTAAAATTATTATAATGCTTTAAAAATATTTGCTAAAAACCTAGGGAAACTCAATGGACATATATTGTCCATATATAAGAGTTTCAACACATGGTAATATTCAATATATTGGTCAAATCCCTCAAAAACCCTTTCTGGATATTTCAAGCTTTTGAAATATTTACAAAGGAAATATTCTCCAAAAATTCCAAGAAAATTCTAGCATGTCACATATGACATGTTTGATGATCTTGACAAGTATCATGTCATGGAGAATAGTATAACCCCATGAAATCCCCTCAAAACCATTTCTGTCCATTTTGAAGTTTGAGCGACTTTACATTTCCAAACATGTCCAAATGTTCTCAAACGTTGTGAACATTCTCAAATGGTCTAATAATTCATCGAGACCAAATGGCATAAGTTGGAGAAAATGTTATATTGATCAAAGTGCCCCAAAATCCTTCCTGTCCAGAACCAAATTTGAACAACTCTACATTGCCAAGTGTGTCCTTCTGATCTGAATTTTTGTGGACATGTTCAAATCCCCACATGATGACACAACACCAAGTGGTGCACCAAGGAGAACTGATTTGCATGACTAAATCTTGGTAAAGCCATTTCTGCTAAATTCTAGGGTTTACCAAAGTTGCATTGTCAACTTCCTCCAAATGAGCTCCAACTTGGTGATCAACCTCAATTATGTGTGACACTTGATCCTGTTAATTCTAATGTCAAGTGGAGTTAATTTGCTTGCCCAAATTTGCATCAAACACCTTCTGTCACTTTTCAAAAATCACCATTTTGACCACTTACACTATTCTCCTTGAGCCCAACTTTTTACCCAAGACTCTCCTAGTTCCCCTTTACCTCTAGTAAGTTTAGCATGGCCATGGCTCAATCATTGGTGGGTGAAACCCTCTCCTTTTCTCTCTGGAAAAGCCCATTTCTCTCCCTTTCTTACCTCACTCCTCACTCCAGTGGCCACCGGGGCATCCAATGCCCCTCCCCTCTTCTTTACTCCCTCCTAGAGCTACCAGACATTAGTGGCCGCGCCCACAAGGCATATAAAATGCCATGGCATACCATTTGCACGCTCTAGAGTGCGCTACAGTGCGCTCTAGCACTATAGCCGCCCCATGCCAACCACCTCCGGCCACCTCGGGCCTTCCCAGCACGCCCGATGATGCGCCTCGGCGTCCAGATCACGGCAGTTGGTCGGCCCCCTCCTCCTTCTCCCTCCTCTTGCCCCAGCTCGCACGTGTGTCGGCCGCGCGAGCGCACTAGTGAGCACGCTCACACGCGCGGTGCCCCCTGGCCCCCTGCTCTCTCTCTTTTCACTCCCCTCGCCCTAAACCGACCCCACGAGCACCCCCGACACCTTGCTGCAAGCCCCCGTGGCTTGCAGCGACGGCAACATCCTCGCCGGCGCATGAGCTCACGGTGCACCTCGCCCCCTTCCCTTAAAGGCCACCCCGAGCCCTCTTTGGCTTCCGATGGCTCTCTCTCCCTCCTGCGCGTCATACCGACCAACTCACTCCTCTCCCCGCGCCCTCCATAGCCCTCCATGGCCGGAGAGCCGCCGCCAGCCTCCACCTAAATTCTCCCTCTCCTCTCTCCACCAGCAGGCTCCCCTGAGCAAGGCGGAGCTCCCACGCTCTTTCCCTCGTCCAAGGGCACACCGTAGCGCCGTGCCCAATCTCGCCCGACGCCACCGTCCGCCGGCGACCAAGCCGTTGTCGCCTCGACCATCCCCGGTAGCCGTGTCATACATGAATGGATGCGGCGTTCGGCGCCGAGCTCATCCATAGCCATGGCGTCGTTGGAGGTGCTCTGTAGCACCGACAGTCGTCGTCGAGGCTATCTACTCCCTCGGCCAGGCAAGCGCGTGGGAGGAAGACGAAGACGAAGGCCCTGCAAGCGGGCCCCGCTCGTCAGTGGCCCAGCCACCAGGCCATGTTGCCAAGTGGAGGTGGGTTCGACCTCTCTCGTGTCCCCGCGGTGAAGGCGCACTCTGCTTGGGTGCCTTCGACGTCGCCTCTGTCGCCCCGTGCGACCATGCGGCTGGGCCGGCCCACGGTCTATTTGTCGCCTTGTGCACAGGATAAGGTTAAAGCCTTATTTCCTTTTTCTTTTTCATGTCAACTTCAAAAATCCATAAATAATTCAACAGAGCTCCAAATCCAATGATTCAAATTTCTAGTAGTTTCTAAATTCATGCCCTATCTCTTGGTGCTATTTGCACATTTTTCCAGAAGTATCTCTTTCACAAATAATTATCAAATCCCATTTTTCCATTTCTGTCATAAACTTTAGAAAATCACAGAGAGCTCAAAATTGATCCAAATGCCATGATTCAAAATCCTTGATACTTCCAAGTTCATAAATTAGTTTTTCAACATTTTTGCTAATACTGTAGGTGCCACACAAAATAATGAGCCATTTATTCATATTAGCCAACTTTGCAAATTCATAGGAAATTCATTTGAACTCCAAATCCAGTGAAACCAACTCCTCGATGCTTCTAAAATCATTCCTTGTTAAATGGATGCCTTTGATCATTTTCAAATAGTTCTTCTGTACACTTCTTGCAAATCCATAAACCCCTTGATTCCATCATATTGAAATGTTTAGAAATATCCATTGATCCACTTCCAATGAAATCACCTTGGTCATTCGTCATATGACCAGATGTATCCTAGAAAAGTCCAACTCACATTTTTAGAGCACTTTTATTTTTTCCTTGTCGTGTTGCTTATTATGGTTGTTTTCGATGATAGTTGACGAAGTAGACGAAATGCTCAGAGTTGGACCAGAGATGTTTGAAGACCTTGAAGACTTTGTTAAAATAGGCAAGCAGCCCTTTGACCATGTCTAAGAAACACTTTTTATGCATGTCATATGGCACTTTTATTTCTTGCATCGAAGTCATGATAAAATGGTGACCACTTGAGGTGGTTTGCCTCCGTTGCTTTTCTCGTTGACACTTGCATGATGCATGACCCTACCTTTCTATGAGGGTTATGCTGGTGGGAGCAGATAGGATGCTAAATTAGTGCTAAATTAGTGCTACACTTTTTATGCATGTCATATGGCACTTTTCCCATGTCGTACTCATCCTCGGAGGAGTCTTCGACCTCGGCAGTGCCGGACGTTGGACGGCGGCAAGTAGGACGCGTGGCTGATGGTGCTCCCGTCGTCGGCCGCCAGCGTGGCCACCGCTTGTTCGATCGCGTCCGCGTCCGGCTACGCCGCTATTGCATCGCGAGAGGGGACTTGAGCAAGGGCGGCGACCTCGAGCTTCATCCTTGAAGACAAGCTCTCCCACTGAGTGTTCGCGCTCGCGGTCATGGCGGATGTGGTGCCAGGTAGGAGGACAATGCTTTATGGTGTGGAGGTTACCTGGGCGTTGCCACTTTAAGTAGCGCATTCCGGTGAGGCCAAGCATCCGGCTGCATCATTAAGTCGCCGGAGTTGGTTCATCGGGCACCGAGCCTCTTAACGATGGCATACGGATGGATGTCATGAATGCATGCAGTTGGCGCCGGCTGGGAACGCACCGTGTGACGGCGCGAGGGACGAGGGTTTTTGGTGTGCCATGGTAGTCCGCTGCGGCCGTGGCAACGTTGGAGATGCCCTTTGCTCACATGCAATCCCCACATGTCATTGAAAAAGCAAGACGACCCGGCATGGTCTAAGGTCCTGGGGATGCAGTTTGCCGCGCTACACAACTCCATGGATGCGTCGTGACACCCCATGCATCCTCGACGAGCCGGGTGTTGGGGTGTGTTCGGATTGTGGCCAAAGTGCACCTTACAAAATTTTTGGTCATGACCCAAAGATTGGTCTTTGTTTGGATGGTTGCCATTTTTTTAGCATGCCAATGAACTCTAGCCAACTCTATTCAATTTTTATTGCCAATGTCGGCCAAATCATGGGCAACAAAAACCTCAACCAAAATTTTGGCTAGCCAATGCTTTGATGGGGCAACCTTGGGCACAAACCAAACATACCCTTGATCTGCTGGTCGTGCCACAGCGCTAACGCCACCCTTGGCACACTGAAACTGGCCGTGTCCAGCGAAAGCATTGGCATCATTCATCAAAATAAATTTGCTCATCAAAGCTTGGGGGACAAAATATATCATATTCATCAAACATAGCTTCCCCAAGCTTGTGGCTTTGCATATCATTAGCATCATGGATACTCAAGGAATTCATACTAACAACATTGCAATCATGCTCATCATACAAAGATTTAGTACCAAACATTTTATAGACTTCTTCTTCTAGCACTTGAGCACAATTTTCCTTTTCATCATACTCACGAAAGATATTAAAAAGATGAAGCGTATGAGACAAACTCAATTCCATTTTTTTGTTTTCTTTTATAAACTAAATTAGTGATCAAACAAGAAACAAAAAGATTCGATTGCAAGATCTAAAGATATACCTTCAAGCACTCACCTCCCCGGCAACGGCGCCAGAAAAGAGCTTAGTTGACGGGGTGTGAGTGTCTCTTACCTATCCTTCCCGGCAACGGTGCCAGAAAAGAGCTTGATGTCTACTACACAACCTTCTCCTTGTAGACGTTGTTGGGCCTGCAAATGCACAGGTTTGTAGGACAGTAGCAAATTTCCCTCAAGTGGATGACCTAAGGTTTATCAATCCATGGGAGGCATAGGATGAAGATGGTCTCTCTCAAGCAACCCTGCAACCAAATAACAAAGAGTCTCTTGTGTCCCCAACACACCCAATACAATGGTAAATTGTATAGGTGCACTAGTTCAGCGAAGAGATAGTGATACAAGTGCAGTATGGATAGTAGATAAAGGTTTTTGTAATCTGAAAATATAAAAACAGCCAGCTAACTAATGATAAAAGTGAGTGTAAACGGTATTGCAATGATGGGAAACAAGGCATAGGTTCATACTTTCACTAGTGCAAGTTCTCTCAACAATAATAACATAGATAGATCATATAACAATCCCTCAACATGCAACAAAGAGTCACTCCAAAGCCACTAATAGCGGAGAACAAACGTAGAGATTATTGTAGGGTACGAAACCACCTCAAAGTTATTCTTTCGGATCAATCTATTCAAGAGTTCGTAGTAAAATCACATAAAGCTATTCTTTTTGCTCAATCCTTGATAGAGTTCACCCTAGAATAACACCTTAAGACACAAATCAACCAAAACCCTAATGTCACCTAGATACTCCATTGTCACCTCAAGTATCCGTGGGCATGATTATACGATATGCATCACACAATCTCAAATTCATCGAACCAACACAAAGTACTTCAAAGAGTGCCCCAAAGTTTCTACCAGAGAGACAAGAAAACGTGTGCCAACCCCTATGCATAGGTTCATGGGCGGAACCCGCAAGTTGGTCACCAAAACATACATCAAGTGGCACGTGATATCCCATTGTCAGCACAGATAAACACGACCAGACATACATCAAGTGTTCTCAAATAAAGACTCAATCCAATAAGATAACTTCAAGAGGGGAACTCAATTCATCACAAGAGAGTAGAGGCGGAGAAACATCATAAGATCCAACTATAATAACAAAGCTCACGATACATCAAGATCGTGCCATAGAGAGAACATGAGAGAGAGAGAGAGATCAAACACATAGCTACTGGTGCATACCCTCTGCCCCGAGGGTGAACTACTCCCTCCTCGTCATGGATAGCGCCGGGACAATGAAGATGGCCACCGGTGATGGGTTCCCCCTCCGACAGGGTGCCGGAACGGGCTCCCGAGAGGTTTTTTGTGCCTACAGAGGCTTGCGGTGGCGGAACTCCCGATCTATCTTGATATTCGATGGTTTTAGGGTACGTAGGATTATATAGGCGAAAGAAGTCGGTCAGGGAAGCCTCGAGGGGCCCACGAAACAGGGGGGTGCGCCCTATAGGGGGGCACACCATCCTATCTCGTGGCTGCCTCAAGGATCTTCTGACATGAACTCCAAGTCTCCAGGATCATATTCTTCCAAAAAATCACGCTGCCGAAGGTTTCATTCCATTTCGACTCCGTTTGATATTCCTTTTCCTCGAAATACTGAAACAGGCAATAAAACAGCAATATGGGCTGGGCCTCCGGTTAATAGGTTAGTCCCAAAAGTAATATAAAAGTGTATAATAAAGCCCATAATCATTCACAACAGATAATAAAATAGCATGAATGCTTCATAAATTATAGATACGTTGGAGACGTATCAGCATCCCCAAGCTTAATTCCTACTCGTCCTCGAGTAGGTAAATGATAAAAGAACGAATTTATGAAGTGTGAATGCTAGAAGGTGCACAAGTTTGATCAATGTTAATTTCAATCACCTTTTCTAGCATCATAATATGTCATAATAGTAGTTCATCTCATAAAACTTCTCACGATAAAGTAACAAGCAATTCACATGTCAAAGCATAGACCATAAACTTTCTTGAAAACTAGCAAACTTCATTCTCATTCATCAAGCAATTGCAATTCATCTTATTTTCAGGAATAGCAAACTTCACATACTCAAATATCATATAGTCTTCTACAATTGATAACACTCACGCAATACTAATGGTTATGGAGTTTCAATCGGACACTAAGAAAGATAGGGGCTTATAGTGTTGCCTCCCAATATATTCACCTTTGGGTGATGTCAACAATAATAGTTCATGCTAACTTACATCCAATTGGATATATATATCAGGATCTTCCCAACACGAGGTGCTTGCCAAAGGATAAAATGAAAAAGGGAAAGGTGAAGATCACCTTGACTCTTGCATACAAGTAAAAGACAAAAAGTAAAAGATAGGCCCTTCACAGAGGGAAGCAGAGGTTGTCATGCGCTTTTAGGGTTGGATGCACAAAATCTTAATGCAAATGAACGTCACTTTATATTGCCACTTGTATATCGACCTTTATTATGCAGTCCGTTGCTTTTATTGCTTCCATAACAAGTCATCGTATAAAGCTATTTTCTTCACACCAAAAGATTATACATATTTAGAGAGCAATTTTTATTGCTTGCACTGATGACAACTTACTTGAAGGATCTAACTCAATCCATAGGTAGGTATGGTGGACTCTCATGGCAAAAATGGGTTTAAGGATATTTGGAAGCACAAGTAGTATCTCTACTTGGTGCAAGGAGTTTTGGCTAGCATGAGGGGGAAAGGCAAGCTCAACATGTTTGAATGATCCATGACAATATACTTTAACTGAGATGTCGGAAAACATAACCCATTACATTGTCTTCCTTGTCCAACATCAACTCTTTAGCATGTGATACTTAACGAGTGCTCCCAATTATAAAAGATGTCTAGGATAATGTATTTATATGTGAAATCTCTCTTCCTTCAATATTCTTTCATGAATTGTTCAAATGACCAATACAATGCTTTCTAATCTTCAATAAATTTACAACCTCTACTTATTAGATGTGAAGTCATTACTCCCCATGGGATAAGCAAATGAAGCATATATAATTTCAGATTTATGAAATTCAACTCATTCAACCATTTACTCATAAGATATAAGTGAAGCACACGTGTAAATGACGAACTACTCCAAAAAGATATAAGTGAAGATCAATGAGTAGCTAAATAATTATGCAACTATGCGAAGACTCTCTCTCATTAAAGAATTTCATATCTTGGTATTGTATTCAAACAGCAAGCAAAACTAAATAAAATGTCATTGCAAGGATAGCACAACTCACGTGAAGAAGCAAAAACTTAGGCTCAACCGATACTAACCGATAGTTGTTGAAGAAGAATGGTGGGATGCCTACCGGGGCATCCCCAAGCTTAGATTCTTGAGACTTCTTGATATATTATCTTGGGGTGCCTTGGGCATCCCCAAGCTTGAACTTTTGTGTCTCCTTAATTCCTCTCATATCAAGGTTTCTCTTCTTTTTATCAAAAGCTTCATCCACAACAAACTCAACAAGAACTCGTGAGATAGGTTAGTATAAACCAATGCAAAACCTTATCATTTTCTACAGTAAAAAATCACTAAAATTATTATTCCACATTGCATACTAAATTCCTCTGCATATTTAATACTCCTATCCTCAAATAGAATCGTTAAACAAGCAAACATACGCAAACAATGCAAACATAACAGCAATCTGTCAAAACAGTATAGTCTGGAAAGAATGCAAGATTCATCATACTTCCCTAACTCCAAAAATTATGAGATAAAATTCCCACTGTAGTAAATTTATCAGAGATGATTATGCAAAATGTTTCATCATTATATCATGCTCTGACCTTTCTAGGGAATTTTTTCAACAGCAGTAAACTTTCTGTTTTCAAACAGCAACATGTATACTAGCAGAATAAGCATGGTAAAGGCTATCCTTTACATTTTTATTGAAACTAAAGATGCAAAACATTAATATAAATAACAGAAAGCAAATACTAACAAAATAAAATGACGCTCCAAGCAAAACACATATCATGTGGTGAATAAAAATATAGCTCCAAGTAAAGTTACCGATAAACAAAGACGAAAGAGGGGATGCCATCCGGGGCATCCCCAAGCTTCGGCTTTTGGCTATTATTTAATATCTTGGGGTGTCATGGGCATCCCCAATCTTAGTCTCTTGCCACTCCTTATTACATAGTCCATCGAATCTTTACCAAAAACTTGAAAACTCCACAACACAAAACTCAACAGAAAACTCGTAAGCTCCGTTAGTATAAGAAAATAAAACCACCACTTAGGTACTGTAATGAACTCATTCTAAATTCATATTGGTGTAATATCTACTGTACTCCAGCTTATCTATGGTTCATACCCTCCGATACTACTCATAGATTCATCAAAATAAGCAAACAACACATAGAAAACAGAATCTGTCAAAAACAGAACAGTCTGTAGTAATCTGTACCAAACGTATACTTCTGGAATTCCAAAAATCATACCAAATTAGGAAGTCCGAAGAAATTTGTGTACCAATCCAGATAAAAAAGAATAAGATCCAAAGAACGTTTCTGTGAATTAAGAAAACTAATTTACTGGTAGCAAAAGTTTCTGATTTTCAGCAGGATCGACACAACTATCACCGTAAGCTATCCTAAAGGACTTACTTGGCACTTTATTGAAACAAAATCTATAAGACATGATTACTACAGTAGAATAATCATGTCGACACACAAAAACATTCAGGGTAAATATTGGGTTGTCTCCCAACAAGCGCTTTTCTTTAATGCCTTTCTAGCTAGGCATGATGATAACAATGATGCTGACATAAAAGATAAGAATTGAAACATAACGAGAGCATCATGAAGCATATGACTAGCACATTTAAGTCTAACCCACTTCCTATGCATAGGGATTTTGTGAGCAAACAACTCGTGGGAACAATAATCAACTAGCATAGGAAGGTAAAACAAGCATAGCTTCAAGATTTTCAACACATAGAGAGGAAACTTGACATTAATGCAATTCCTACAAGCATATATTCCTCCCTCATAATAATTTTCAGTAGCATCATGAATGAATTCAACAATATAACCAGCACCTAAAGCATTCTTTTCATAATCTACAAGCATATAAAATTTACTACTCTCCACATAAGCAAAATTCTTCTCATGAATAGTAGTGGGAGCAAACTCAACAAAATAATTATCATGTGAGGCATAATCCAATTGAAAAGTAAAATCATGATGACAAGATTCATGGTTATCATTAATCTTAATAGCATACAGGTCATCACAATAATCATCATAGATAGAAACTTTGTTCTCATAATCAATTGGAACCTCTTCCGAAATAGTGGAATCATCACTAAATAAAGTTGACACTCTTCCAAATCCACTTTCATGTTCATCACAATAAGATTCAACATCCTCCAAAATAGTGGGATCACTACTTTCTAAAGTTGACACTCTTCCAAACCCACTTTCATCAATATAATCATCATAAATAGGAGGCATGCTATGATCAAAATAAATTTTCTCATCAAAGCTTGGGGGACAAAATATATCATATTCATCAAACATAGCTTCCCCAAGTTTTTGGCTCTGCATATCATTAGCATAATGGATTCAAGGAATTCATACTAACAACATTGCAATCATGCTCATCATACAAAGATTTAGTACCAAACATTTTATAGACTTCTTTTTCTAGCACTTGAGCACAATTTTCCTTTCCATCATACTCACGAAAGATATTAAAAAGATGAAGCGTATGAGACAAACTCAATTCCATTTTTTTGTTTTCTTTTATAAACTAAACTAGTGATAAAACAAGAAACAAAAAGATTTGATTGCAAGATCTAAAGATATACCTTCAAGAACTCACCTCCCCGGCAACGGCGCCAGAAAAGAGCTTAGTTGACGGGGCGTGAGTGCTGCTTACCTAGCCTCCCCGGCAATGGTGCGAGAAAAGAGCTTGACGTCTACTACACAACCTTCTTCTTGTAGACGTTGTTGGGCCTGCAAGTGCACAGGTTTGTAGAACAGTAGCAAATTTCCCTCAAGTGGATGACCTAAGGTTTATCAATCCGTGGGAGGTGCAGGATGAAGATGGTCTCTCTCAAGCAACCCTGCAACCAAATGACAAAGACTCTCTTGTGTCCCCAACACACCCAATACAATGGTAAATTGTATAGGTGCACTAGTTCGGCGAAGAGATAGTGATACAAGTGAAATATGGATAGTAGATAAAGGTTTTTGTAATCTGAAAATATAAAAACAGCAAGGTAACTAATGATAAAAGTGAGCGTAAACAGTATTGCAATGATAGGAAACAAGGCATAGGGTTCATACTTTCACTAGTGATAGTTCTCTCAACAATAATAACATAGATAGATCATATAACAATCCATCAACATGCAACAAAGAGTCACTCCAAAGCCACTAATAGCAGAGAACAAATGTAGAGATCATGGTAGGGTACGAAACCACCTCAAAGTTATTCTTTTGGATCAATCTATTCAAGAGTTCGTAGTAAAATAACATAAAGCTATTCTTTCCGCTCAATCCATCATAGAGTTCACACTAGAATAACACCTTAAGACACAAATCAAGCAAAACCCTAATGTCACCTAGATACTCCATTGTCACCTCAAGTATCCGTGGGCATGATTATACGATATGCGTCACACAATCTCAAATTCATCCAACCAACACAAATTACTTCAAAGAGTGCCCCAAAGTTTCTACCGGAGAGTCAAGAAAACATGTGCCAACCCCTATGCATAGGTTCATAGGCGGAACGTGCAAGTTGGTCACCAAAACATACATCAAGTTGCACGTGATATCCCATTGTCACCACAGATAAACACGGCAAGACATACATCAAGTGTTCTCAAATAAAGACTCAATCCAATAAGATAACTTCAAGAGGGAAACTCATTTCATCACAAGAGAGTAGAGGGGGAGAAACATCATAAGATCCAACTATAATAACAAAGCTTGTGATACATCAAGATCGTGCCATAGAGAGAACACGAGAGAGAGAGAGATCAAACACATAGCTACTAGTACATACCCTCAGCCCCGAGGGTGAACTACTCCCTCCACGTCATGGATAGCGCCAGGATGATGAAGATGGCCACCGGTGATGGGTTCCCCCTCCGGCAGGGTGTCGGAATGGGCCCCCGAGAGGTTTCTGGTGGCTACAGAGGCTTGTGGCAGCGGAACTCCCGATCTATCTTGATATTCGATGGTTTTAGGGTACGTAGGCTTATATAGGCGAAAGAAGTCAGTCGGGGAAGCCTCGAGGGGCCCACGAGATAGGGGGGCACGCCCTACAGGGGGGCGCACCTTCCTATCTCGTGGCTGCCTCGAGGATCTTCTAACGCGAACTCCAAGTCTCCAGGATCATATTCTTCCAAAAAATCACGCTGCCGAAGGTTTCATTCCGTTTGGACTCCGTTTGATAGTCTTTTTCCTCGAAATACTAAAACAGGCAATAAAACAGCAATATGGGTTGGGCCTCCGGTTAATAGGTTAGTCCCAAAAGAAATATAAAAGTGTATAATAAAGCCCGTAATCATTCAAAATGGATAATAAAATAGCATGAATGCTTCATAAATTATAGATACATTGGAGACGTATCAATGAGCGTGTCGCTCACCGCAGTCGCCGTGTCCAGAGGCGGTGCTGGAGCTACTCCATGTTGCTAGCCCCCACGACCCACATAAAAGGTTGTCGGTGGCGAGGAGGTCGTGGGCCAGCTCCTCCATTGGACTAGTCTGCGCTACATCGTCCCGACAGGTGTGCCCCACATGTCGGTTTCCCTGTTTTCCCAGCCATATTCGAGCGTCAGTGCTCCATGTTGCGCATTAGGCCCTTCACTATGTAGGCCTAGCGAGACAACTTATTGTTTATTTGAGCCTTTCAAGTATAATCACGTGTCGTTTGCTTATTTCTCATTCCTCTCCAACCCTCCTCTCCATCGATCATGCCGCTCTCCGGTCGAGTCCATCCTCCTGCATGCCTCATTTGAAAATTCCGCCGAGTATCATTCTCATGTGGGCCTAGACCATGCTTGTATTTCCAATGTTGTAATTTTTCCGACATGCATACAAACAAATGGTTCGTTTAAAGTTTTACTTTGCCTCCACTGCGTGTCGCTTCGCGTCTTAGTTTTGACATCCCATTCGGTTCATGCCCCGACACACGTTGACAAGATCGATTGATGTTGAGAGATCAATTGCGTGTCATGCAAGGAGATAAAGGTTTGGTCTATTTCTATGATAGAAATGACCCATAGGGGGGTGGGGGGGTCCATGGGGATCAGAGGGAGTATATTGTACGTTCATAGGAGAAACAAATGTATTGTACCCACCCTAGTCCTCTTTCAATCGATCTCCGGACCCCGAGATGAAATCGAGAGAGAACGAGTGATGGCATGTGTGATACCTAAGGCAGATTCAAAATTTTGAACAGGTGGTCATAGCATCCGCAAATCATATATAAAGGGTATTCAATGTTTGTTTCATTTTGGAACATACAATATACTCCCTCCGATCCTTTCTAGTTTACATATAAGTTTTATGTGTAGTCAAAGTATCTCTAATTTGATCAAACTTACAGAAAAAGGTATCAACATTGAACAACGCCCAATCAGTATTGTTAGATTCGTACGTACTCCTAGATTTGTATTCACATAGTGATGGTTTCCAATTTGTTTTCAACCACGTGAATGTGCTTGTTCTCGCGCATACTCTTCCTACTAGGATTTCGCCATGTATAGCCAGTCCAATAGTAACTTTTTTTAAGATCCCTGTCCAATAGTACTAGTGGACTACTGACAACATCTGTACTAGAGTATGCAAGGCTCATAGTACTCCCTCCTTCCGTTTATATAGGGCCTATGTGGAGGTGAGAGATGTGAAAAGGTAAGGGGAGTGAGCTCTCATGCAAGAGCCTAGCTATATACGCATTCCTAGTTAAATACGATAAATATGAAGAAAGAGATAGAAAGGAGATGGAAAAAGTACTAATACAATAGCCAACCTTAGTTTTTTGCGGGAAATATCCAACCTTATAGCCCACACTACTGCATGAGTACATATAGATGATGGCTATACATGACATGGCAGTTCCTTATAGCCATCGGCTGGCTATATTATTAACCATGCTCTAATGCATTTTCAAAACCGCATTTGACTATTGACAAGATTACTACTACATGAGATGTATAATATGAAAAGTATATCCTTGGAAGCTCCTTTCACATACGAATTTGACCGTATGCTTTATGTAAGTTGCATGTCATATATTATTACTCTAACAGTTGGTCAAAGTTAGCCTGGAAAAACGCATTAGGCCCTGTATAATAAATGGAAGGAGGGAGTAGTAGTGGAAGTGGATCCTCTGACGTAAGTATCCCTGCCTTACCCTCCCTTTCGGTCACTTACTGGTGGACCCCATGCTTGCCAGGCCCCACATGTCAGTTACTCAATGGGTTCGGCCACGTCAGGATTCCTCATCCGTAGTGTACTCCCTCTATTTTTATTTACTCCACATAAAGCGGAGGGAGTGGTAGTATAAATGACGCGGGCGGTGGAGGGGGAGGGACGTCTGTTTTCTCTCAACTGCGGTCCCACAAGCGAGCGAAAACGCAAGATGAAGCGTGTTCCATTCGGCGAGCGACATGGAGGGTCTAGCATGCCGGGGTGCAATGCGAACGCGACAAGAGTGATGTACAGTCAAAACCGATTGGCCGGTCGTCATCGGAACCACTATTCACACCAGAACCTTCGCTGCTCGGCCTACGCTAGCCACCGCCCCAAAACCACACCTAATCTCCAGCCCATTCCCCCACCTTTTGATCCTCTAGCCCGCATCAAGCGTCCCCTAGTTCACCGAAAATCGATGGTGCGCCACAAGATCACGTACTACAAGATGTTGAAGCCGGAGCGCTACGCAGAAATCATGGTAGCGGTCGACGCCACAGACCTCCATTGCCAAGCTCGCCTTGTGACGGGCCAATGCCCGAGTTCTCTAGAGCCAAGCTACGAGGAGGAGGAAGTTGATCCAATTTTCATGGCGGAGGTCGCAGCGCAGAAGGCCCCCGAAGGGTATGAGATGATGGACATCGATTTCGTGCCGGCGTCCGGGTCCCCCATGGTGCAGGCGGACCAGTAGTTCAACCTGGCAATACTAAAGGAGGACTGGGAGGCAGAGGCTCAACTCGATGTGGAGTGCGTGCATGGCACTGCCATCGAGGCTCTCCTGCAGTCGGAACCGGATGTCGTGGATGTGAAACGGGCGGCGGAGGCTCAACTTGAGGCAGAGCGTGCGGATGCCGCTGCCATCGAGGCCCTCCTGCAGGCGGAACCGGACATCCTAGACTTGAACCGGGTGGCAGAGGCTCAACTCGATGCGAAGCGCGTGGATGCTGCTCTCATCGAGGCCCTCCCGCAGGCGGAACCGGACGTCCTGGACTTGAACTGGGCGGAGGAGGCTCAACTCGACATGGAGCGCGCGGATGCCGCTGCCATCGAGGCCCTCCTGCAGGCACAACCGGACGTCCTCGACATGAACCGGGTAGTGCTCTCGTCCGTGCAGAGCGCCCGCACACTCCGCGTGAATGAGTAGCTGGAGGCCGAGGACAACTACGGTGCGGAGACACATGTCGACAGCTACAGCTAGTTCGCGCCGGCAGCCAAAGACGACGAGGCCGTATCGTTCCACGAGCAGTGATAGTTTTTCTTTATGTTGTTATTTTTATGGATCTTTTGATGCGTAAAAACATATATTGTTATGCAAGTCACCTGACTTTCATCATTTGGGCCAGTCTACCATTTCAGACGGCTGGATGAATATCCTACGGCTCCTAACCCTTCTTCCTCGCCTCTTCTTATTCCCCAACAAACCACCGCACGGGCCATACGGATCCTCCCCAACATGCGGTTGGATAAACATAATGTACGAATGAAAATTTTGTGTCAGCGGTAGGTTGGCTGAGTTTGGTTTGTTCACATGCGGTAGCACGTGTTGGTGAGGGTGTGTTCCCTTGGTTGGGTTTGCGGCGTGTAGGAGCGACTGTGTGAGGGTGCGGTGCGACCACGGTGTGCAGGAGCGACTGTGTGAGGGTGCAGTGCGACCGCGACAGCCATGCACAAGTGTACCTCTTTTTCATTTTGAAAACTTTAGGCAAGCTTGGCAAAAATGTGTGGAGAAGTATGGCAATGCAAGGCCTAGACCCAAAAAGGATAAGTACGTACGTACTAGGAGTATTAGTGCTAAAAAAGAAAGGCGGGCTTTTCCTTCGCGGGATTAATCGATACAAATCCTCAATTGACGTGTCAATTAATGCGTATTTTTTCTCCAAAGCCCAAAGAGCTAACCATCTCACACCTCATCGCTTGATTAATGCAGCGCCATGCAAACCAACCTTCTCACTTCCGCATGCATGCAAGGGTATATTAATGTCCTTGGTTGCTAGTACGAGGCAAACCCCATCAATTTTCCTTGATTAGTGTTAGTGGCCTTTTGCAAATTGTAATTTTGTTATATACTGGCCTTGTGTACAAAAAAGTGGAGGTAGTAACTATATTTGACTTCCTTCCCCATTGCGGTGACGTTGATGATATCTCGAACGTTGTGGTTTGGCGAAGTGCGTTCGACGGAGAACACCATTGAGGGAGACCACAGTAAGTCGTTCGCAAATGCCGCCTGCAAGCCGAGACAACCGCCTTATTTGCATCTAGGAAGTCCGTTGAACCAAAGGACGCATAAATGTACTAGTACTACTAGTACACAATAGCGTCGTCCGTCTAGCTTAGTGCAGTGAGGTGGTTTCTTGAAGAAGACGATGGAGAAGCGGAGTCAGCGAAGAGTGAAATGATGGTTTCTTTGTCCGTGCTTTGTGATTTGACACCTCACTACTTTGTAATTTGTGATAGAATGTACATGGGAGTAGACTATGTACTCTATATTGTACATGCATCCAAGCACGGGACAAAGAGGAGAGACGTTGCGTTTTTTATTCCTTAAATCAATCAATCAGGGAGCTTCGGCTCCATCTTTTTTGCTTTGGCAGCACCATCCACAATGGTTCCCATCGATGCCAAAAGCTATTTTCACATTTAGCTACACATTGCGGATGCCCTTAACCGTACCACTTGGTATTGCTCCTGTGTGCTATCTATACAAATCTCAGTTATATTGATCTAAAAAATTATAGAATCAAAATCAGTAAAAAGGAGGTGATTTTGCCGCGCGATGGCGGGGGAGGTTTCTTATTTTTAGAGGATGTTGTCCTAGCGGTTTGCTAACATGCGGTCCCACGTGTCAGTGCTTTACCAAGCCGATCCGCGTCCCACATGAGGCAGAACAATGGCAGAAACAACACGTGGTTAACTTGAAGAAGATGAGGGAGAAGCGGATTCAGCAACGAGTGAAATGATGGTTGCTTCTCCAACTTCTTTTTTCGCATTATTACTTTGTCCCTCCAACTTAACTGCAGGAAAGGTGCAGCTTTGTGATTTGACGGCTCATTGCTCATTACTACACCGGCGCCATGACTGGGGTGCTTCACCCCGGCTGCTCTGCACTGTATTTCGGTATGGCACGTGGACCCGGTAGCTTGATGTCCCACATGTGGGTGAAGGGGACTAGAAGATTTATGAAAGGAGTGCTCCACTCTTACGATGGAGGAGTACACCACACGGCGGCCCAGTGAACTATATCTTGTACTGTATAGTACTATAGTTTTGTTGTTTCGCACGATCCATCGATACAAACCTGACTAAACAGGAAAGGGCAGGATTTTTCCCACACGGTAGATGATATTCAAAGGCAGTTTTAATGTATGCAAACTGAATAATTAAGTAACAATATAATATCTTGTAAAACTAAAAACACATATGATTTATTATGTTAGAGTGTAGTAGTAGTGTTGTATTGCATAGTTGCTAGATGTAACATGCGAGAACATGTGGAGATGTAGTTTTGGAGGGCCTACAGAGAGAAAAGCATAATACGATCACCAAACTTCAGAATAAGCTGATTACGATCACTATATACGTTTTGCGGTGATTATACAGTCACTTGCTCATGGTTCAGCATCCGATAGCACTCTGTTGACCAGCCAAATAGTCTGCATGGCACCATGTTGACTAGTTAAATTGACCATTTTCCTTGTGGGTCCCATTTGTTAGTTCACATAGCAAAAAGGTCAGATAAACACAAATTTACGCAGGCGCAAAAAGACTCCAACCCGTTCGCGGGAATCACCTCGTTGTGTATGTGTCTGTCAGGGCCTGATGTGTGCGCATGCACGTGTAGGTTGAGAACTTGAGCGTGAGAGTGTGTGTTGGTCGTGTGGTGTACTGGTGTGTGCATGCATGCGTGTGTGTGTGTGTGTGTGTGTGCATGTGAGTGTTGCATGCTTGCATTGCTGCATGTGTACGTGTGAGTGTTGCGTGCGTGCGTGGCTGCATGTGTTCGTGTGAGTGTTGCATGCATGCAGTTCGTGTGCATGCGTGCTTGTGTGTATAATCACCACACCAGCTCATGTGTGTTAAAACAGACGGCTCAGCATACCAATACAAGGCCACCTTGTCCGCTGTGCCTGTGGTCATGACTTCAAACCACCGTCCAATATTTTTTTGTCGTTTGTTTTCATTCTTACTAGCAAGATGCCCATGTGTTGCACATAACACCAAGAAGCATTTGTATGAGTAGTTTATCTTGTGAGAGAAAAGAATGAATGAGGAAAGGTCTTATTTGCAAATGTGGAGAGGTGTGTGGCTACCTTTTCGCAAAATTTCCACAGTTTCCTTCCTATCCGTCAGATATAAATCGGACAGCCTATATTGTAGGATGGCAGGCACACCATCATCACCAACTCTATCTTTTATAAGAGTGTAGAGTAAATACAAGCCGACGGGTGGGCCCAATGGTAGTGAGATAATGTGATGCAACACTAGAGGTGCCACGCGGAGCGTTTAACTAGTCAACTAGTCGTGTCTTGAGCAAATACAGAGTTGTACGGTGAGCCCGTGACTGTATAATAACCACAAAACATGAATGGTGACCGTAATGAGTGTATTATGAAGTCCAATGTACGTATCGTTCTTTCGCTTCAAATACAATGATCATCACTGTATATATATCACGAGAGAAATATGAAACATGCGTGAATGTGTTCGGGGCGTAGAGGGGGGTATGCGATGGAGAGAGAGATGCGCTTCGTTTCTCTTTATTATGACTAACTTTATATATAGTATAACAATATACAAATTCACAATGCGGAATAAATATCATTGTGGGCACCATGCAATGCAAATTAGCATTCATACTCCTCCATATAACTTTGTAATGTTGTATATATGTAGAATTTCTAAAATAATTTTTTGGCCACACTTTATTCAAAAGGAATGTTGTATGCGAAATAAACGTGAAGAGAGGGCTGTTTAGATTAATGGGATATGTGATGTAACATGTGTGAATGTGTAGTTAATGTATTTGGCAGGGCCTAGAGAGGTATGTGTGTGTATTACGTATTCGAGAGAGGCATGGATAGAGGGGTCGGCGGGGGTGGGGGAGAGATAGCACGAGAAATGAGAGTGGTCTAGAGAGAGAGACGAATATGATGTCACGGCGAGATATTCCCTTGAGTGTGTATATGCAAGGGGGAGGGGATAGAGGCACCAGGAGAAATTTTTTGTGTGGTGTCTGTGTTGGTATGTGTGGGTGTGAGAAGATAATAAGACGTGGGGGCAGAGGGTGTGTCACCGTGTGAGGTCCGGTGGGTCGAGGGAGGCCCTTCATTCGGTTCCGTCCTGCGCCACATTGGTCGGCCCGTGACGCATTTAGGAAGACCCATGGATGACTAGTCGTACAAGACAAAGATAGCAGAATTGTGAAGGATTCTGTGTCCAGTCACAAAGTCGGCTAGGATTTGTAACCCTAGGTTCTCGGACTAAGATAACCCCTTATCTCTGATGTTACTATTCAACCAACCTAACTTTAAGGGGCATCCTACAGAATGCTCTGCTAGAATCATACTCGTCAATTAGGAAGAGAGGTGTGAGACAATGCGTGAGAGACAGGCCTAAAGATAATGTGCGTACAAGAGACACGTAGGCAGGTCTATGTATATAGAAATGGTCGATGGGGATTGTGCGTGTGTATGCTTGTGAGAGGAAGAGTGCTTGTGATAAAGGTTAGTGAAAACTGTCCTAAATGGTTACGAGAGGGAGGGAGGGTTATATTGAGAGCATCTCTGCAATAAAGACACCTCGGGAGAGAGTGTGTGAGCATGTGTGGGAGACCACCGATGGAGAGTGAAACTACACGTAAAAGACTAATATACACATTGATTAAAGATATAAATTGTATCAAAATATTAGGATGGGATCATTATATTTGCAGTTCGTGTAAGGAACGGTCATTGATCCATCAGACATCTAGATTCTATCAAATTTTAGCATGTCTATGTTATTATTCGACATAATTGACCCACATAGTTAGTATTTTGAACTCCAAACAATGCATCGCTTTGGCAAACGAATATAAACGTGAGTATAATTCATGTTGTGTGTGTAAAGCACATTATACATATGAAAGATACACAATGAACATTATAAATAGCTACCTATGAACTAGCATACATTTGAATTCAACTTAGGGTGGTTTCAAAAAATCAAATTCAACATGAAGTCCATTCAATTATTTGAATTCGATATCATGGCATTTGTAAATCATACCTAAATTATGGGGGAACCAATCTTTGCCCTGATTTTGTACATAATAGCATATGTAGTCGTGTACAAAATAGATTCAAATTTAGCTCCTCAATTCCAAAATAACCGTAGTTATAGGATTTTCAAGTGTCAAAATTTCAAAAAGAAGCGGATAATTTAATGAGGCTTTCAAACATACAAGGTCAAATTTAAAGTTTTCTATTTAGGTCAATCCTCAAAGTTCAAGAGTACTCTAAACGTGAATGCTTCTATTTTAAAATTTTGAATGAAGCGCCAAAACAGCCTCTACTTGCCCGAAACCGCGTGAGACCAATGTTTGGTAGTACAAGGAAATTACTTTTCTAATAACTCCGACCAGTGAAACCTACCGGCCCGATGTCAACAGGTCTAAACCGGGGTAGGTTTGTAGCTTCATCAAGACGCCACGCAACCACCTCTGAAAAACATTCATACACAATGGCCGCCTAAGCACACATGCGCGCGGCCAAAATCGCTCCCTCCCACTATTTGGGACACCTGGGATTACCATCCTACCCCCGACCCACAGTAGGTCTGAAATTTAAGAGGGTGGCAAAGTTTGTACTTTCCCCAAATTTCAAACAAGCACGTCCCATTTGTTCAGAAAAGCCAAAAACAAGCACGTCCTAGACCGAAACTTGATTCTCCCTTAGCTCCCCATTAGTACTCCATGGGCGCAAAAACTACCTCTCCACCAGCCGCGAAACCCCAGCGTTCTCCGTCCGCCACCCCATCCCACCCATCAGACATCGCCCTCCTCCATCACGCAGGAGCCGATACCCCAACGTCGTCGTCCACCACAACCTCAACCGCGACGCACTCCATGGATAGTAGTTGAAGCCGAGGCCGAGTCGTCCGTACCCGAGCCAGTTCAACCATGCCGTCCCGCACCTTACCACTGCCGCTCCAACTTCGCCATCGTCCACCGCACAAGAGTTGTTCCTGCTACGCCGTCCTTCACCGCCTCGGATCTACTTCCCCTCCGCCAATATACGTCCATGGCAACATAGTCAACAATTTGGCCATGGGTTCGTCCAAGGATCCACCATCCTCCAAAACATCTGTTCCCCCAGGAAAAAAAGATTGCCACGACATATGGAGGAGACCACACGGGCAACCAGAAATGGTACTCCTCTTTCCTTATTCGTGCAAATCTTACGTGTCTCCTTGCACGGTATTCATCCCACAGAAGACACTAGTTGACCGCTTCTTCTTGATACTAGATGTTCCTTGTAACTCGCGATGCACAAGGTTTCTCCTCATATACTATTTCACCTTAGCTAGAGGTCCGTCGCCCCACTGGATTTCAATTCCTGGTCAGTTGATTCTCAATTAACGGAAGCATTCCTCAGTGTAACAGGAGCTATTCCGCCTTAGTGTTTATCTTAGGGGCGTGTGGGGCCTAGAGCTGCTGGCGCCTGATCTGGAGGTCGGCCGTGATTAAATGTATGGCCTGGGGGCGCCGCCAAGCACGGCGATGGTGTGAGGTCGAGGGGAGGGCGGGGCGGCGGAGGCAGGGGTCTGGGCTGGTGGTCGCTGGCGGTTCGAGAAAGATCGTCAATAGTGACTAGCGGGAGGTAGATGAAGGCCATCTGCCTGTTCCTTATAGATCAGACAGTTCACAAAAAATCGACTGACCTATTTATTTTCAGTCAACTGTTATCTTGATATGACCACATGTGGTGGTGTGATGGAGGAGTACCTGCATTTCCTGTGCTCATATATTACAAAATCATACGGAGTAGAATCTAATTTTGTTTGCCATGCAATGTTGTAGAGCTATCATATTTCTCCTGTTATTTATTTTTCAGCCACCTGCTATCTGCTACTTTTACAGTGCACTAGTTCTGCACACACTTCACCCATACTCTCACTATTGTGTTTTTATGCAAGGGTATTTGAGACTCTGTTGCATTGAGAGAAGCAGAAAAGAAAAGAGAGAAGTCGCTCCAACTTCGTACGCGGTAGGCAAGACACATTTTAGCGCTGTAAAGGGTGCAGTGTAAGTAGATGGATATGGTAAACATAGCTCTCGAGTTGATGACCTCGCTCGGAATGAACCACCATCCTAGGTGCTTGCTTTAACTTCACGGTGTCATATGTGGTTGCATGTTCCATATGGTGTCTAGCTTGTATTCAAAAGGCCGAAGTTGGTCGTTATTAAGATAAGGAAAGATATTTTTACATGAACCACCATCCAGTGAGCACCAGAAGACAAATATCTAGTCAGGGCACTGGCCGAGCCAGTGACAAGCCCAACACAGACAGGCATCACCTGGAAGCCAACTAGAAAGCCACGATGGTGGCGAAGCAGCCTGCCTCCCCCAAGGCTCTCAGGTCCTAGATGATCATGCTCACCACTCCAGCCGGATGTCTAGCTTGTATTGCTTCCAGTTTGGTAAAATTGCATTAGCTTAGCTTACACATTATACCTTTGAATATGACATGCCTTTCTGTTTTTGGTACATACTAGTACATCTGTCTATTAACCATGTTCTTACATCAAACTAATGTTCTTGTGTATCCCACATTAATCACTTATGATGAGGCAGTCAGGCAAGTGGACTACTGTGAGTAAAGATCCTCATCTAAAGAATGCAGCTTCAGCCTCCCGACATGATTCTCAAGAAACAACTAGTCTAGATGAAGATAGTGAACGTAGCTCTGTAGTTGATTATCGCATTTCCCCTACACTAGTATCGCAGGTGCTTTGCTCTAACTTGGCAGTGTGATATGTGGTTGCATGTTGCATATGGTGTCTAGATTGTAATTCTTCCAACCTGGTTAAGTTCCATGTGCTATTCTACTTAGTTTATACATTACTAGCACACATGCCCGTGCTTTGCAACGGGATAATAAAATTGCATGCCTCTAGCTCATTACAAGAATGGATCAAGACCCCCACATGTCTATATTCTCTTGTATTGGCACGTGCCAAAATTTTCTTTCAATTATAATTACCAGCATATTCTTTTTTATTGGCACATGGAAGTCAATAAGTTATGGTGTCCTTTATTTTGAACAAGCCGACTTAGCTCGATGTGATGGATGCAGAGTAGGCCCAGTATGGGAGTGATCGAACTCAGTACCTCATAGACCAGACCATATGTTGCTAGCCACTCAAACAAACGCGCCCTGTTAACCAATGGTCAGCGTGAATATTAAAGAATATAATGCAACGTCGAAACATTTTTATTAAGTTTTTTGAACTTTTCAAAAACTTATAACTATGTACTGCCAAATATACATGGCAACGTGAACATTTTTCAAATTACGGACAATTGTTTTTTTTGAAAATGACATACATTTTTGGACAAAGCAGGAACAAAAAATTTGAATGGAACATTTCCTGAAATTCACAAACATTTCTTAAAAACATGAACCTTTTATAAATGTACGAACATTTTATAAGTTGTGAACAATTTTTAAAAATGAGAACATGTTTTGAAGATTCAGAAGAGTTTCAGTAATTTTTTCTTTAATTCAAACATTATTTTCAATTTTTGAACGTATTGCGAAAACAAAAATATTTTCCCAATTTAATGAGTATTATTTTTTAAAAAATACAGTCATTTCTTAACAAATTGTAATATTTTTAAAATTTTGAAATTTTATTGGCACAACAACAAAAATCCAAACATTTTTTAGAATAGGAACACATTTATGTAATTCATAAACTTTTATGATTTTTGAATTAAAATAAAATTGTGAACATTTTTTGAAATATTTGGAATTTCAGAATTTTTTTAGAAAATAGACTTAGAATGGGAAAAATAAAAAAGAAATAGGAAACAAAAGAGAATGAATAAAACTATTGTTTTTTTATCCCGCATCAATCAATATGACGAGACACATTTAGTAAATGCAGTGCGATATTAGTTTCATCTTTCATATGATTTATAGCATGCGCTGCTTCTAATTTGTTGAAATACCATTTATGATGGGATGCTTTTAACTTGGCAGAGTCATATTGTTGCATCTTACATGTGGTGTCTAGCTTGCATTGCTTCTTATTTGTTGGAATGGTTTCTACTTAGTTCACACAAACAGTTGTGAACATGCCATGTCGTCCTATTTTTCGTACATATTCCATCTTGGTATCATGTGTTTGCCTAACATCAAAGTAGTGATTGTCAGTATCATGCACGAATGAGTTCTGAAGAGAATTTTATTGCTTTTTCTTGTCGGTTTTACTTGACAATTAAAAATCAATAAAGCGGAAGGAAGTTAGCAAGCCAGCGTATAAAGGTGCTCCTTCCAAATGGAGGGCCTCTACAGATTCTACTCCTCCATCCCCCCAAGATGATTTGCAAGACAACACATGCATAGACACTCAATGTAGTTGTGTTGATGATAAGCACGTCTCCCCTAGTGCACCACCACAGGTGCTCCCTCTAACTTGGCACTGTTATATGTGCTTGCATGTTATGTGGATGTCTAGCTTGTATTGCTTCTAATTTTGTTGAATTCCATCTGCTTACTTTACACATTATACTTGTGAATAAGACAAGTGTTCCTGTTTCTAGAACATACAATATCTGTCTATCACACCATGTTCTTACATCAAATTACTACTGTTGTGTAACCAGAAACAATCAATTATCATAAGACACGTTTGACTTGGGAGTGTGATATAGGTTACATCTTGCATTCTTTTCTAGCTTGTACTACTAATTTTTTGAAATGACACTTATGACGAGACAATTGTAACTTGGTAGAGTGATATTCGTTGCATCTTTCATATGGTGTCTAGCTTTCATTGCTTCTAATTTGTTGAAATGCCTTCTCCTTAGTTCACACATCATAAGCTATGAATATGCAATGCTGTGAATATGCAATGGCACTAATGACGAGAGACCTCTAACTTGGTAGTGTGATGTTGCTTGGATCTTGAATATGATTTATTTCTCGTACTGCTTCACATTTGTTTAAACACCATTTATGATGAGACACTGTTAACTTAGGAGAGCGATATTTGTAGCATCTTTCATATGGTGTCTACCTTGCATTGCATCGCCTCTAATTTAGTGAAATGTCTTCTTCTTAGTTTACACATCATAGTTTTGGTTATCTCTTTCGTCCTGTTTTTCGTACATATTACATCCTCCTATCATGTGGTTGTCTAACATCAAAGTTCAATTCATCTATATCATGCATCAATTTGTTCTGAAGAACTAAATTGTTATTCGTTTTTCTTGTCGGCTTGACTTAACATGGCACAGAGAAAGAGGAAGCAACACAGAATGACATGGAATGGGAAGCAGAAGAATCCTGCAGATTCTGCTGGTACTGATGGTGCAATAGAAGGTCAAAGTCTAGCGGAAAATTCTACAAATAGGGTATCTCGTGCTACACGAGCTGCAGAACATGCCACACAAAAACAAATGGATGCCACCAAACAAGTAGAGACATCCCTAGTTGTTGCAACACCTTCCACAGTACTAACATCTGCACGAGTTACTCATGCGTCAACTGAGCTAGCAGCACGTTCCCAAGCTCCCTTGCCACCTAACACTACTTCCGAAGCACTCTTGACACAAGACGAGTGATAACCCACAAGTGTAGGGGATAATTGTAGCCTCTTTCGATAAGTAAGAGTGTCGAACCCAACGAGGAGCTAAAGGTAGAACAAATATTCTCTCAAGTCCTATCTGCCACTGATACGACTCTGCGCACGCTTAGTGTTTGCTTTACCTAGAACAAGTACGAAACTAGAAGTACTTTGTAGGTGTTGTTGGATAGGTTTGCAAGATAATAAAGAACACGTAAATAAAAAGTAGGGGCTGTTTAGATAAAGAAACAATAAAGTAAATATTAGTAGAGAGCTTTTTGTTATGAGAAAGTTATTTGTCCAAGGCAATCGATAACTAGACCGGTAATCACTATTGCAATTTTATTTGAGGGAGAGGCATAAGCTAACATACTATCTCTTCTTGGATCATATGCACTTATGATTGGAACTCTAGCAAGCATCCGCAACTACTAAAGATCATTAAGGTAAAACCCAACCATAGCATTAAAGTATCAAGTCCCCTTTATCCCATAGGCAAACAACCTACTTACTCGGATCCGTGCTTCTGTCACTCACGCCACCCACCATAAGCAAATCATGAACATATTGCCAACCCTACAGCGGGGATCCCTCACGCTTGCGCGACCCGGAGAGCACCATAGGACATCACCAATAATAAAACATGCAACTCAAACCAATCATGATCATCAATTAACCCATAGGATAAAGCGGATCTACTCAAACATCAAAGGATAGCCATACATCATTGGGAAATAATATATAGCGTTGAGCACCATGTTTAAGTAGAGATTACAGTGGGTAAAAGAGGGGTTACACTGCTGCATAGAGGAGGGAAGAGTTGCTGATGAAGGCGGTAAAGTTGTTGGTGAAGATCGCGGTGATGATGATGGCCCCCGGCAATGTTTCGGCGCCACCGGAAGCAAGGGGAGAGAGCCCCCTTCTTCTTCTTCTTCCTTGACCTTCTCCCTAGATGGGAGAAGGGTTTCCACTCTAGTCCTTGGCTCCCATGGGATGGGAGGGGCGAGAGCCCCTCTGAGATTGGATCTGTCTCTCTGAATCTCTCTGTTTCTGCGTTCTCAGATTCTGCCCTTTCACCTTTTCTTTTATATCCGGAGATATGTTACTCCGATAGGGTTGAATCTTTCGCCCAGATTTTTCTCATAAAATTAGCTTTCTTGCAGCCAAAGAAGAGCATCAACCTCCTTATAGGGTGCCCACGAGGGTCCAGGGCGCGCCCCCTGCCTCGTGGCCCCCTCAGGCACCGTCTCGCGTTGATTTTACTGCCAAAAAATCATAAATATTCCAAAATAATTCTCCGTCCATTTTTATCCCGTTTTGGTTCGGTGGGGGGCGGAGGTCGCACGAAGAGCGGATCGAGGCGAAGCACATGAGCAGTTTACCCAGCTTCGGAGCTCTCCAGAGAGATAATACTCCTACTGCTGCTTGTCTGATTGTATTTTGTTCTTTCTCGAGAGAGCTAAGTGTTTTTCTGGCTTCCGAATGAGCCGAACCCCCTCTACGTTGCGCATGGGCCTCCTTTTATATGCTCAAGGGGCCACCGACAGGTGGCAACGCATAGAAGGGGTAAAAGCGTAAGAAGTGTTGCTGTTGGTACACCTACTTGCACAGTGTATCCTACCTAACCCTGACGGCAGGGGACAAAGGCATTAAATGCCCGTCTGTGTCGCCCAAACAATGCAGAAAGGGACTGTCAGGGACGCCACCGTTCGCCACGATGGCGATCTTGTCAGCATCGCATGCCACCGTCTACCGCTGGCTGCACAGCCTCACGGCACGCGCGCCTGGAAAGGCCCCCAGAGCGACACGTTGGCAGATGTGCTGGAGCGTGGGTACAGAGTGGTTACTTGCCACGGCAAGCGCCTTGCCGCGGTCGTCGTCTTGTCGCGCCCAGAAACTTGTCGCTCACCAGGCCTCGAGATGCCTTGGTTGGTCTTCCCGGCAAGCTCCTCTTGCCGGGGCCTTGTTGCCTTGCCGGGGTGCGTGGCGTGTCACGGCAAGTTCCTTGGGATGCCTTGGTTGGCCTTCCCGGCAAGCTCCTCTTGCCGGGGCCTTGTCTCCTTGGCTTGAATACTTTGTTCTTGAATGGCTCCAAGGGAACCACGGAGGACCTTGGCGGTCACCCAGCAAGCCTTGCCGCGGGGTGCTGCAACTGCCCGTGCACAAGTTCGGGATACTAGGGTACCCCTACTCTAGTACACCGACAGGAGCCCCCGGGCCTGGGCCACACACGGTGCCGAGCGCTGTTGGGCCAGGCCAAAAACAGGGCACGGGCACGCGCGGCCTGGGTTACGCCGAATCTTGCTTCGTATCCACCGCGCCCTCCCCGAACGGCACGCGTTGAATGCGGCATCGTGGGAGAGATCGTGGGTGGTTTCTTTATTCGGAAGGGCGAAACGTCCGCCTCCTCCCTCTTTATAAGCAGGGGAAACAGGGGCAGTTTGCCCACTTCGCCGGTTGCCGCTCCATTCTCCAAAATCTCCGCCGCTCTCCCCTTCTTCCCGAAGTCGAAAGAGAGCAGCGCTCCGCCCCCCCCATTGCCACCAGCATCACCAACGCCGCCGATCTCCCCCACCACCTCCGCAATGGCTCCAAAAGCCGACAAGGGGAAGGGCGTGAAGTCGGCCAAGGCGCAGCGGTTCGCGGCGCTGCGGAAGGAGCGGGCCCTCTTCTCCCCCCAGCTCGGTGCGAAGGAGCTGAGGGAGTACTTCTACCTCTTCTGGTCGACGGAGACGCGAGCGCATCCGCGCACTAGGGTACTCCCGGCCACCGCTTCGAGACTGGCTGCAAACAGGTACCCCTTTTTCGCGCTGTTCTTCTACTGCGGGCTCTGTCCGCCTTCCTCTGAATTCTTTTGCGACATCATGAACACCTACGGGTTCCACCTCCTTGATTCACCCCCAACACCGTTCTGACCATGGCAGTTTTCGCACATCTATGCAAAAACTTTGTCGGAGTCCACCCAAACGTAGCCCTTTTCCGCCACTTCTTCATGCCTCGGGTTGAGAGAGGAGAGCCTCTTGCCGGCGGGATCGCTTGGATCTCGAGAGTCGGCAAGAAGGAAGCATATCTGGAGGGTGAGCTCCGTAGCAAGTGGGAGGAGTGGAGAGCAGAGTGGTGCTGGATCGTCAAGGAGAACCTGCAGCCATTCACTGCCGTGCGCCAAGCCCCAATAGTACGCGGCAATGATTGGAGCAACGTGGCCCCGGAAGATGAGAGGCTAAAGATTGCCGTCACCCGCATCCTTCGCCTTAGGCTTGCCGGGCTCACTGTAGGCGCTGTAGGCGCAGATTTCCTTCGCCGCCCTATCGCCCCCCTGCAGGAGAGGGGGAGACCCGCCTGGGAGTTCATGAATTTGGCGGATATCATGAGGCTGCGCCCGGGCCTTAATTTCAACTTCACGGTCTTGGAATTGGGCGCGATGCTTCTAGAGCTGTTCAAGCACGACCCTCAGCATCCATTTATGTTGCCGCGGAATGTCGTTCCACTGTGCAACAATTCTTCACTTGACCGCATCCGCGTGATGATGCCGTTGTGTGACTCTCACGGAATCGCCCCAACTTGGCAAGAACCTGCGGATGACATGGTGCGGGCGTTCTTTGACGACTTGGTAGAAGTGCCGGTCCGCGCTGATGAGCAGAAGAGCCTCACACGCGACACCACCGATGCGGAGATGCAGGGCATCGCCACCAGGCTGGAAGAGGCGGCAGCAGCTGCTGCCGTGGGCGTGTTCGGGTTCACCATGGAGGAGGCAGAGGCAGCAGAGGCGGCAAGCCTTGCCGAGCGCGAGGAGTTTGCCAGCGAGGAAAATCTTGCCGGTCCTGAAGCTGAGCCGAGCGAGCCCGGCGAGGAAGAGCCCGAACCTTCAGACAGCTTGCCGCAGGCGGCGCCCCTGGCCCCACCAAGAAGGCGTGTCCGCAAGGCCGCGGACGTAGCGGGGCGGCAGACGGGTCAACAGCCGCCGAGCCGCGCGACACGCTCTACGGCGGCAAGCACCGTTGCCGCGGGAGCGCCTCACGCCGCCGCGGGCAACTGGAGCGGGGTCTTCCCGGTCCGCCACCACTGCTCCTGCCAAGCGGGCGAGGGAGCCTACACCTCCGCCTCGCCGCACCGGAGGCGAGCCGGACTTCGATCTCTCCGCGCTCAGCTCCGACGATGAAGAAGAAGAGTAAGATCCCCTTGATGTCCTCGTAGTTCTTCAATTCTTGCTATCTTGTTGCTTTCGTCTTGTATCTGACTAGCTTCGATCTGAATCCATTCCTTTTCAGGACGCTGGCCCAGAGAGTTGCGAAGAGAGCCAAGGCCCCGGTGATTGTCATCGAAGATGATCTCACCGTGTTAGCAGGGGGTGTGTCTGAGACCACCTTGACGGACCCGGCAACTACTCCCCAAAGCAGCCCCAGCGCAGCCCCCAGCGTAAGTTTATAGTTTACTTCCTGCTGTCAGGTGCGCATGGGTCCTCTTTTCTCTACTGATATCTTGTCTGTTGGATTTGTGTAGCAGCAGAACAGCCTCATCAGGAATGCCCGGAAGCTGCTCCCGAAGTGCCATCTGCTTCGACTACGCCGCCAAGGGAGGAGTCCCCGGCAAGGGAGCGCTCTCCGGCAAGGGAGAACTCTCCGGCAAGGGACAGTTCTCCGGCAAGGGACGGCACCAGTGATCCTCCGGCGGTTGAGACCGCGGCCGCAGATCCCAGCACAGGTAATCTTCTTGCCTGAAAACTTCCCTTGGGATCTTCTTCTTCTGATTTTCTTCTTGTATATTTGCTTGACTTCTCTCCCCTCTTCGGTCGTCAGATCTACCCGCCACGGATCCGATGGAGATAGAGGCCGCCGGCGAGGAGGATGCGCGCGGCAACAATGACGATGCCGCCGCCACTGAAGAAGAGGCCGGTGCTGACGATTCCGCTGGCGAAGAGGCCGCCAAGGCTACCGCCGCAGAAGCGGGCGAGGGATCCGACGATTGCACTGACGGCCCCGAGGCCACAGGAGCGCCAGGCGCTACGCCGACCGCTGATCCCACCGCCGATGCTGTAGCGCCAGGCTCCGAAGAGCCCCAGTCCGGCGCCTACTTGAAGGCCGGCGACGGTATCTTCATCAAGCTCCCCTGGGCATCAAGCTCCAGGGCGCGGGACGAGGGAGAAATCCTGGATGGAGAGGTGCTCGCCTCCGCAGGGTTGATGGTAGTCGACGCGCCAAGCAGCAGCAGCAACGAGCCTGAAGAGGAGCGGCTGCTGTGGAAGCTGACGTCGCTCTACCGTGCCCGACAAGCCAAGCTGGCCTCCCGAGAAGCGCTTGTCACGAAGGCGGGAGTTGATATTGAGAAGCGCGCGGAGGAGCTCCGAGGCCTCAGGCAGGAAGCTCTCCGGTCCTTGGCGGAGCAGCGGGAGCAACTTCTCGAGGAGCGGAAAGCTTTCCTCCTCGAGAAGGCTGAAGCCGAAGAGAAGCAACGACTTGTCGCTGAAAATTTATTTGCGCAAGAAGGAGAGTTGGCTCAGTGCAAGGTGAACCTTGACAGCCACGAGGAGGAACTTGCCGCGTGGGAGCAAGCAATTGGCGGGGCTGTCAAGGAAGCGAGGGATGCTGCCGAAGCTGCCGAGGCCGCCAAGAAGGAGCTGGAGACGAAGGTAGCGCAGCTGGAGGCTGATCTCAGGGCGAGCGGCGAGGAGCTTGCCGCTCTCAAGCGTGAGCGCGAGAAGGATGCTGCCGCTCATGGTGAACCGCCAAGGAGCTCAGCGCCGCCAAGGACTCCAACGCAGATCTCGAGCTGAAGCTGGCCACGTTGACTCAGACGCTGGACGGTGCCAGGGAGCGGGAGGTGGTCTTGTCGGAGAAGATCAAGGCCGACGAGGCGCTGCTGGCGAATGCTGCTGCCGCCCATGATGCCTTCAGGGAGACAGTGGAGCATTGGACTGAAGGTCTTGTGGATGCTGCCGCTGCCATCGACGGGGAGTTGGCGCATCTGGGGATGGAGGATTTTGGGTATCCCTCCGACGAGCATCTCTAACCCAGCGCCAAGCTCAGCCTGTTCTTCAAAGGCATGGCGATGGCCCTCCAGCGACTCCGGGAGAGGATTCCAAAGCAGCTGGCTGATGAGCCGCGCAGGATTTGCGCGGAGGCTCTCCAGAAGGTGCTGATGAAGGTGGCCTTCCGCAATCTAGGCCTCAACTTCACCAACGTCCTCAAGTCCTTGCCGCGGGATGCTGATCGGGATGCGCTCAAGGCCCTTGTCGCACCCATTGTGGACAAGGTGAGCGAGATCAAGAGGGTTGAGAGCGATCGCGTAGATTAGGCCGCCCTTCTTTTCTTTTTCTTTGTCGCCGCTGGTCATGTCATGAGAACATTCTGTTAGAGCTGCGACAAGTCATCTTGTAATATAACTCTGTTTTGGGTAGAGATTTGCTATGTTATTTCCTTTACTTGATTCCCTGCTTTGTATGTTTTTACCCTACGCTTTTAGGGAACTTGTCGGCCCAGGCACATTTGCCGCGAGTGCTGAGTGCGGGACATCAGCAGCCTGCTGGCGATGCCGCTTCCGACAAGAAACCTTGTCGCAACTAGTTGCAGCTCACTTAAGTTGTTGAGCGGACTCAAAACAAAGTAAGGGCGCAACTAGCTACGAGTTGGTTCCTCCGCGCACAGGTTTTCCATACAAAGCACGGTCGTTCAAGGAAGATAACTTAAAAATTTAAAACTGATTGCTCAAACTTTGGCAACTTAGCTTTTCTGTCGTTTGCTTTCCGGTAAGGCGAAAACTTGCTTGAACGACGCCTGATCCACACCATTATCTTCTCCTTCCCCCCCCAGGAAACTCGTGGGCGAGGGAAGCTTCCTTTTCCTTTTTGAGAAAAAGAAAGAAGAGAAAATAAATGCATGGAGCCTTATAGCTCGTTATTGCTTACCGGGGTAGGTGCTGCACAAAGTGTCAGATAACGCATGCAAATATAAAGTAAAAAGCATGAAATTGACAAGATGTGTGGAGCACATGAGCTTTACTTATGCACGGGATCTGCGCCCGGCTTTGTACAAAGGATTACATGCAACATCGGCAAGACTTGTACAAAAGGTGGTTGCCAGAACGGGTTCTGGCAACCGCGCCCTATGGGTAAAACTTACGAAGATGCTCAATGTTCCAGGAGTTGCTCACCGGTACGCCATCTTCGGTCTCAAGGCGGACAGCGCCAGGCCTAGTGACTCGTTTCACCCGATAAGGGCCTTCCCACTTCGGCGTCAACTTGTTGGAATTCTTGGCGGACTGAACGCGCCGAAGAACAAGGTCGCCTTCCTCGAAGCTTCTGGCTTTAACTTTGCGGCTATGGTAGCGGCGCAAAGCTTGCTGGTATCGAGCAGCTCGTACAGCAGCCTGAAGACGGTCCTCCTCAAGGAGCAGCGCGTCATCTTGTCGCAGCTGCTCTTGCTCAAGCTCATCATAAGCGAGCACTCGAGGCGACCCGTATACGAGTTCCGTGGGGAGAACTGCCTCTGCTCCATAGACTAGAGCGAAAGGTGTCTGGCCAGTGGCTCGATTTGGCGTCGTCCTGATCGACCAAAGAACCACCGGCAGCTCCTCAATCCAGTTTCTTCCGCACTTGCGCAGCCTGTCGAAAGTTCTAGTCTTGAGACCGCGCAGCACTTCAGCATTTGCCCTCTCCGCTTGACCATTGCTTCTCGGATGAGCAACAGAAGCAAAGCAGACCTTGGCGCCAAGATCCTGGACGTACTGCATGAAGGTGCGGCTCGTGAATTGCGTGCCGTTGTCGGTGATGATCCTGTTAGGGATCCCGAAATGGCAAACAATCGACTTGAAGAACTTGACTGCTGACTGTGCTGTCACCTTCCTCACTAGTTCCACTTCCGGCCACTTTGTGAACTTGTCGATTGCAACGTACAAGTACTCAAAGCCCCCGACAACTCAGGGGAAGGGACCGAGGATATCGAGCCCCCAGACCGAAAATGGCCAGGATAAAGGGATCGTCTGGAGAGCTTGAGCTGGCTGGTGTATCTGCTTGGAATGGAACTGGCACGCTTCACACTTGGTTACTTGTGCAGTTGCATCCTGGAGGGCTGTCGGCCAAAAGAAACCTTGCCGGAACGCTTTGCCGGCAAGTGCTCTTGCGCCAATGTGGTGACCACATATGCCTCCATGTATCTCTGCCAACAGCTTTTGTCCGTCTTCCCGGTGAATACACTTCAATTTCACACCGTTGAGTCTTCTTCTGTACAGTGTGTTGTCGACAAACTGGTACATACTTGACTGCCGGGCTACTCTTTCCGCTTCTTCTTGCTCTTCGGGAAGTTCTCCTGTCTGAAGGAAATGGACAATCTGCTGTGCCCATGCTGGAGCTTGCGGCTCGACAACAAGGACTAAAGGCACATCTGCTGCTGCGGGAACATCCGCTTCTACGGCGAGAACCTGTGGCTCTGCCGGAGCTTGATGTTCCCCGGCAAGCTTGCCGGAGCAAAACTTGTCGGGAGCGTCTGCTTCAACGGAACAAACCCTAAGGCTTGTCGGAGCAGACTGCTCCTCAGCATCCTTGGTGCTGATTTTGGGGACCTTCTTGGCGGCGGCTTCGGGGAGCTCTGCCGGAATGTAGTCACCAGAAATCAACTTCCTCTTCTTGCTCTGTCCAGTTGATGGCGTTACGGATGGTTGAGTCAGCTTGAGCACAAAGATCCCTGGTTCCACAGGTAACTTCAGTGCGGCGCACTTTGACAGGCCATCGGCAATGTCGTTCTGAGCTCTTGGAACATGTTCCATCTGCAGGCCGTCAAAGTGCGCTTCTAGCTTTCTCACTTCATCAACATAAGCTTCCATCAACGGACTCTGGTAATTCTTGTTCACTTGACGAACGACAAGCTGTGAGTCACCCATGACAATGAGCTTCTTGATCCCAAGGTCCGTTGCGATCCTGAGACCGGCAAGCAATCCTTCATACTCTATAGTATTGTTCGTTGCTTGCTCCTTGGGAAAGTGCATCTGGACTACGTACTTGAGATGCTCTCCGGTGGGTGCAACAAGTAGCACGCCAGCACCGGCGCCTTGCAGCGAGAAGGCACCATCAAAGTACATCAGCCACTCTTTGCTTGCTTCCTTGACGGGGATGCTCATTTCTGGAATTTCTTCATCTGGTGTTGGCGTCCACTCTGCTATGAACTCTGCCAATGCTCTGCTTTGGATAGTTGAAGTGCTCTCAAACTTGAGGCCAAAGCTTGACAGTTCTAGTGCCCACTCGACAATCCTGCCTGTTGCTTCTGGATTTTGCAGTATCCTCTTCAACGGAAAGCGAGTGACAACTGTGATCTCATGTGCTTGGAAGTAATGGCGCAGCTTTCTCGAGGCCATGAGGAGGCCGAAAAGCAATTTCTGCACACCAGAGTACCTTGACCTAGCCCCCTGCAGAAGGGAACTGACAAAGTAAACTGGGCGCTGCACCATTCTCTTCTGCATCTTCTCATGCTCCTGCGCAGATCCATCCTTGTCGGGACCAGAGCTTGCCGGTGAAGTCCCTGCTTGTCGCTGGATGCATCTGCCGTGGTTGCTGGCTCATCATCCGCCTCCCTCTCCGCCACTAACGCAGCACTAACCACTTGATTGGTTGCCGCTATATATAGTAGCAACTTCTCATGTGGCTTAGGTGAGACAAGTGTTGGAGTGGAGGACAGGTATCTCTTCAAGTCCTGCAGCGCAGCCTCCGCTTCCGGAGTCCATTTCATTGGACCTGCCTTTTTCAAAATTTTGAAAAATGGCAGGGCGCGCTCAGCAGACCTAGAGATAAACCTGCTGAGAGCAGCTACACAACCGGCAAGTCTTCGTACATCCTTGACGCGCTTTGGTGCTTCAATCTGCTCAATGGCCTTGATCTTGTCGGGATTGGCTTCAATTCCCCGTTGAGACACAAAGAACCCGAGAAGCTTGCCGGAGGGGACTCCAAACACGCACTTCTCGGGGTTAAGCTTGAGGTTGATCTTGCGCAGATTTGCAAAGGTTTCGTCTAAATCTTGAATCAGAGTCGCTTTGTCCTTGCTCTTGACCACTATGTCATCCATGTAGGCTTCCACATTTCTGTGCATTTGCGGTTCAAAAGCGTCATGGACTACCCTTGCAAATGTTGAACCAGCATTCTTCAAACCGAAAGGCATCCGTACGAAACAGTATGTGCCACATGGGGTAATGAATGCGGTCTTCTCCTCATCCTCTTCTGCCATGAAGATCTGATGATATCCTGAGTATGCATCAAGAAATGAAAGCAAGTCACATCCGGCCGTGGAGTCAACAATCTGGTCGATGCGCGGCAAGGGAAATGGGTCTTTGGGACAAGCTTTATTAACATCGGTAAAGTCAATACAAAGCCTCCATTTCCCGTTTGCCTTGCGCACGACTACAGGATTGGCCAACCACGTAGGATGGAGCACTCCTCTGACAAGGCCTGCTGCTTCCAATTTCTTGATCTCTTCTGCAATGAATTCTTGGCGCTCCAATGCCTGTTTCCTGACTTTCTGCTTGACGGGCCGCGCATGAGGACAGACGGCAAGATGGTGCTCGATTACTTTCCTGGGAACACCGGGGATGTCAGACGGTTGCCATGCAAACACGTCGACGTTCGCCCGCAGGAAAGCAACGAGCGCGCTTTCCTATTTAGGGTCGAGAGTGGCACTGATGGTGAAGGTACCACCGGTGTCGTCCTCCTTGGCGGACACCTTCTTGGTCTCTGGTGGAGCTGCCATTGTCTTCTTACACTTGCCGGTGGAGCTCGATGGTGCGTCCTCGACGGTAGCGCAGCACTCCGAAGAGGTGCGCTTGCCGGAGTGGGCATCAGAGCTCTTGCCGGACTTGGTCTTCTTCTTCCCCCCGGGAGCTTCAGCGGCAAGTGAGTTGCGATCTGTTGCGGCTGCTGCTTCCCGGTAAATCTTGTCGGCGCAGATAAGAGCATCCTTCTTGTCGCCAGGGACAGAGATGACACTTATCGGGCCTGGCATCTTCAGTACGTTGTATGCATAATGAGAGGCTGCCATGAACTTGGCGAGTGCTGGACGGCCAAGTATCCCATTGTAAGGCAATGGAAAGTCAGCAACATCAAAAGTGACCCTCTCAGTCCTGAAGTTCAACTCGCTGCCAAATGTTACCGGCAACGTGATCTTTCCCTTCGGCTTGCTCCTTCCCGGATTGATTCCTTGGAACGTGCCGGTCTCTTCGAGCTCGCTATCAGGGATCTGGAGTTTCTGGAGTACCGCGGAGGAGATCAAGTTCAAGCCGGCCCCGCCGTCAACTAGCATCTTGGTGACCTTGAGGTTGCGGATAGTTGGTGAAACCAACATCGGCAAGCACCCGACCGCAGTTATGCGATCAGGGTGATCCTCAATATCAAAGATGATAGGCGTGCTGGACCATTTCAGAGGCTTGCGTGACTCGACGGGTGGTTCTGCCGCATTGACTTCCCGCACCCACTGCTTGAGCTGGCGGTGTGAAGTATGCAGAGAAGCACCACCGTCAACGCACAGGACCTCTGTGGCTTTCTGGAACTCCTGCTCGTCGGTCTCATCTTCATCCATATCTTCATCGTCGTCCTCATCTTCATCCTTGTCGCGGCCGCGGGGAGGTCTGTCTCCTTGCCGCTGCTTGGCCTTGCCGCGGCGTCCTCCTCGGCCGGGACATTTCTTGCTAGCTCCTCCAGCACCTTCCTGAGCTTTCTCCTTGTCGCGCCGCTCGTATTCAGCCTTTTGCTGCTCGACAAGCTGCTCGACCTTCTTGCAGCTCTGGAGGTCATGGCCCTTGGTGCGGTGGATCTTGCAGTATTGCTTGTTGGTGCCGTCCTGCTTGTCGGCGACTGCCACAGCTGCGGCAACCTCTTTGCCGGAGCTACCAGCTTCGGCTTTCTTGCCGGACTGCTCAACAGCTAGCACATCTTTGCCTTTCTTCTCCCTGTTGTTCCGCCGCCGGTTCTTTCTTGCCGGGGCAGTGTCCTCACTATCAGATCCTCCTGCTCCTGTGTTCTCTCCGGGGAGTTTCCTCCCTTCCTCAGCACGTGCACACTTGTCGGCCAGGGCATATAGCTCACTGACATCTCTAATCTTGCACATCGCCATCTCCTCCCGCATCCTGCGGTTCTGCACGTTCTGATGGAACGCGCTGATTACCGCGGCAGGGTGGACATCTGGGATGTTGTGCTGTACGCGGCTGAATCTTTGAATGTACTTGCGCAGGGGCTCTCCTTCCTTCTGGGCGAGCAGATGAAGATCGCTCTCTTGGCCATGAGGCTTGTGGCCGCCTGTAAAGGCGCCGACAAACTGATGGCACAGATCAGCCCAGGAGGATATGGAGTTGTCCGGCAAGTGCATGAGCCAGGATCTGACATTGGGCTTGAGCACCAGCGGGAAGTAGTTGGCAAGGATCTTGTCGTCCCGTCCCCCGGCAGCATGCACCGCGATGGTGTAGATGCTGAGGAACTCCGACGGATGCGTCTTGCCGTCGTACTTCTCTGGTACATCTGGCTTGAAATTCTTCGTGCTGGGCCACTGGACTTGCCGCAGCTCACGAGTGAACGCAGGGCAACCTACCGCGTACGGCAAGTCGCCTGGTTCCCCTGGCGCATGCATGTCAACAGAGGGCCCAGCGCGCTTGTCGGATTGACCTCGCGCTTCTCTTTGGCGCTTGATGCGAGTACGAGCATCTTCTTGCTGTCGTTCGTGAAGAACTTGGCGCTGATCGCGACGAGCTCGTGGATCCGATGACGCAGTGGAGTCGCTGTCGAGGTGGATCCGACGAGTCGGCGATCTTGGCCTTCGGGGTGGAGAGTGCATGGTGGTTGCACCCCCACCGGTTTCGTCGCCACCGGCTCGTGCCTGGCAGTCCTGCCGCGGCTGCGATGCAGTTGTCTGCCGCGGAGTGTCGCCGTTGGCGAAGCCGATGAGACTCTGAATGGTGGCCCTCCATTGGTCGATCTTGTCTTCCGCTGGAGGGTAATCCAGGAGCAGCTGAGCTCGCGCCAAAGCTTCTGCTGGAGTGGTGGGCGGCAGTGGCGAACGGTGCGAGGAGCGGGATATGCTCGGACTTCTAACTATGTTAGAAGGAGCAGCATCCCGTCCAGGCGACCGTGTCTCGCTCGTGCCAGCACGTTGGCGTGCATGCTGGTCTTGAGCACCCCGAGATCCAACAGCTTGATGTTGTCCCAACGAACGTATGGTACTGCGAATACCATGACGCTGTCGGTCCTGCGCCTCCTGAGATGGGCGCGGTACATGTACGGACGCCGAGGTCTGTGCAGCCTTGTCCTTGGACCTGGCAGCATCGTGAGCTTCCTCGTCGACGTCCGTTCTTCCGCCGGCGTCTACTCCACCACCCGTTTGCTCCGGTGGTGGTGGAAGTGACGTGGACGGAGCAGCTGCCGCCGAAGTCTTCTTCTTCGGTGGCATGTCGATGAAGAAAATGAAGATCTAGCTCGTGTGAACGCCGGATCAGGTTCACGCAATCTCGACGCCCCCTACCTGGTGTGCCAAAGATGTCGGGGAAACTGATCCACGAACACCTATGGGGCCGGCGGACCGGGCCCCTTTCGGTTCGGCGGGGGGCGGAGGTCGCACGAAGAGCGGATCGAGGCGAAGCACACGAGCAGTTTACCCAGCTTTGGAGCTCTTCGGAGAGATAATACTCCTACTGCTGTTTGTCTGATTGTATTCTGTTCTTCCTCGAGAGAGCTAAGTGTTTTTCTGCTTCTGAATGAGCCGAACCCCCTCTATGTTGCGCATGGCCACCTTTTATATGCTCAAGGGTCACCGACAGGTGGCAACGCAGAGAAGGGTAAAAGCGTAAAAAGTGTTGCAGTTGGTACACCTACCTAACCCTGACGGCAGGGGACAAAGGCATTAAATGCCCATCTGTGTCGCCCAAACAGTGCAGAAAGGGACCGTCAGGGACGCCACCGTTCGCCACGATGGCGATCTTGTCAGCGTCGCATTCCACCGCGCACCGCTGGCTGCACAGCCTCACGCCACGCGCGCCTGGAAAGGCCCCCAGAGCGACACGTTGGCGGATGTGCTGGAGCGTGGGTACAGAGTGGTTACTTGCCGCGGCAAGCGCCTTGCCGCGGTCGTCGTCTTGTCGCTCACCAGGCCTCGAGATGCCTTGGTTGGTCTTCCCGGCAAGCTCCTCTTGCCGTGGCCTTGTTGCCTTGCCGGGGCACGTGGCGTGTCGCGACAAGTTCCTTGGGATGCCTTGGCTGGCCTTCCCGGCAAGCTCCTCTTGCCGGGGCATTGTCTCCTTGGCTTGAATACTTTGTTCTTGAATGGCTCCAAGGGAACCACGGAGGACCTTGGCGGTCGCCTGGCAAGCCTTGCCGCGGGGTGCAGCAACTGCCCGTGCACAAGTTCGGGATACTAGGGTACCCCTACTCTAGTACACCGACAAAACAGGAACTAGCACTGCATCAATATGTTAGTCCCAAAAATAATATAAAAAGTTGCCAAAAGTATATGAAAGTTGAAGAATATTGGCATGGAACAATCAAAAATTGTAGATACGATGGAGACGTATTAGCATCCCCAAGCTTAATTCCTGCTCATCCTCGAGTAGGTAAATGATAAAAAAGATATTTTTTGATGTGGAATGCTACCTAGCATAATCTTGATCATATGTCTAATCATGGCATGAATATTAAGACACGAGTGATTCAAAGCAATAGTCTATCACTTGACATAAAAACAATAATACTTTGAGTGTACCAATAAAGCAATCATGTCTTTTCAAAACAACATGGCCAAAGAAGGTTATCCCTACAAAATCATATAGTCTAGTTGTTGCTCTATCTTCATCACACAACCCCGATGACAAGCCAAGCAATTGTTTCATACTTTAGTAATCTCAAACCTTTTCAACTTTCACGCAATACATGAGTGTGAGCCATGGACATAGAACTCTATGTGGAATAGAATGGTGGTTGTGGAGAAGACAAAAAAAGGAGAAGATAGTCTCACATCAACTAGGAGTATCAACGGGCTATGGAGATGCCCATCAATAGATATCAATGTGAGTGAGTAGGGATTACCATGCAGTGGATGCACTAAGAGCTATAAGTGTATGAAAACTCAAACTGAAACTAAGTGGGTGTGTATCCAACTTGCTTGCTCATGAAGACCTCGGGTGTTTGAGGAAGCCCATCATCGGAATATACAAGCCAAGTTCTATAATGAAAATTCCCACTAGTATATGAAAGTGAAAGCATGGGATACTCTCTTTGTGAAGAACATGGTGCTACTTTGAAGCACAAGTGCGGTAAAAGGATAGTAACATTGCCCCTTCTCTCTTTTTCTCTCATTTTTTTATTTTCTTTTTTTTGGTGGGCTTCTTTGGCCTCTTTTTTTATTTGGGCTTCTTTGGCCTCTTTTATTTTTCATAAAGTCCGGAGTCTCATCCCGACATGTGGGGGAATCATAGTATCCATCATCCTTTCCTCACTGGGGCAATGCTCTGATAATGATGATCATCACACTTTCATTTACTTACAACTCAATAATACAACTCGATATCTAGAACAAAGATATGACTCTATATGAATGCCTCCGGTGGCGTACCAGGATGTGCAATGATCTAGCGTAGTAATGACATCAAAAAATGGACAAGCCATGAAAACATCATGCTAGCTATCTTATGATCATGCAAGGCAATATGACAATGAATTCTCAAGTCATGTATATGATGATGATGGAAGTTGCATGGCAATATATCTCGGAATGGCTATGGAAATGCCATGATAGGTAGGTATGGTGGCTGTTTTGAGGAAGGTATATGGTGGGTGTATGGTACCGGCGAAAGTTGCATGGCACAAGAGAGGCTAGCAATGGTGGAAGGGTGAGAGTGCATATAATCCATGGAAACAACATTAGTCATAAAGAACTCATATACTTATTGAAAAAAATCTACAAGCCATTGAAAACAAAGTACTACGCGCATGCTCCTAGGGGGATAGATTGGTAGGAAAATACCATCGCTCGTCCCCGACCGCCACTCATAAGAAGACAATCAATAAATAAAATTGTGCTCCAACTTCATCACAAAGTGGTTCACCATACGTGCATGCTTCGGGAATCACAAACCTCAACACAAGTATTTCTACTAATCCACAGTCGCCCACTAGCATGACTCTAATATCACCATCTTTATATCGCAAAACTATTGCAAGGAATCAAGCATATCATATTCAGTGATCTACAAGTTTATGTAGGATTTTATGACTAACCATGTGAATGACCAATTCCTGTCATCTCTCTAAATAGATATAAGTGAAGCAAGAGAGTTTAATTCTTTCTACAAAAGATATGCCCACACTCTAACAAATATAAGTGAAGCAAAAGAGCATTCTTCAAATGGCGGTTTTCTATGTGAAGAGAAACACGCAATCCAAACTTCAAATGATATAAGTGAAGCACATGAAGCATTCTATAAAGCCATACTCAAAAGATTTAAGTGGAGTGCAATGAGCATTCTGTAAATCAACCAAGGACTATCTCATACCAGCATGGTGCATAAAAGAAAAGTGAAAACTAAATGCAAAAGACGCTCCAAGACTTGCACTTATCGCATGAACGAAACGAATCCGAAAACATACCGATACTTGTTGAAGAAAGAGGGGATGCCTTCCAGGGCATCCCCAAGCTTAGACACTTGAGTCTCCTTGAATTTTTACTTGGGGTGCCTTGGGCATCCCCAATCTTGAGCTCTTGCCTCCCTTCTTTTTCCTCATATCGAGACCTCCTCGATCAAACACTTCATCCACACAAAACTTCAACAGAAAACTCGGTAAGATCTGTTAGTATAATAAAGCAAATCACTACTCTATGTATTGTTGAAAACCAATTAATATTTTGTTTTTGCATTGTTTCTACTGTAATACAACTTTTCCATGGCTTACTCCACTGATAGTAATTGATAGTTTCATCAAAACAAGTAAACTATGCATCAAAACAGAATCTGTCAAAAATAGAACAGTCTACAGCAATCTGAACATTCACCATACTTCTGGTACCCCAAAAATTCTAACAAAACTAAGAAAAAAATACTGAAAGACAGTGCAAAAATAATCAGAACCGTTTGATGTTCCAGCAAAAAATGTAAAATCGCGCACTACAGCCAAAGTTTCTGTCCTAAACCATACAAACCAACAAGCATTGTAAACATCCTAAAGGCAAACCTTGGCACATTATTTTTATAATACAATGGAATTGTACAAGGGGATAATTATTTTTCATGAAAAGTTTCTGTAATTAAGATTCACAAAGTTTCCGTGAGCATGAACAAAGTTCAAGGAGCTCTCCAACATCAACAATGCTTGTCTCTTTCACTTTCACTTTCACTTTCCTTTTTGAAAAGTTTTGGGTTCCCCTCTTTAATTTTTTTGGTTTTAGACTATATAAAAGCACTCAAAAGAAATAAATGACTCTTTAAAACTTCCGGGTTGTCTCCCTGGCAGTGCTTTCTTTAAAGTCATTAAGCTAGGCATATAGTGCTCAAGTAATGGATCCACCCGGATCCCAAGGTATATCAAAGCCAATTTTAATTAACAATGATTTTTAATTTAGTAGTGAGGACAAACTAACATATATCAAGCAATGACGAAGTCTAACTCTCTTCATATGCATCGGCATTTCATAAAAGAACTATTCATGCACACCAAGTAAAGGCCAATGCATAGTATAAGCAGTTTCTTGCAATTTTATCATATTGGAAACATGGAGAGGCGGAGATGTAGTTCCTCTATCATAATAATTGTAAGTAGGAGAAGCAAGAACATGCATATTATATTCATCAAAATCATCATGTGAATTAGTAAAAGGCAACCCATCAATATAATCCTTAATAAGCACAAATTTCTCCGATATAGTGTAGTTTGGAGAATTCAAAAAGATAATAGGACTATCATGCGTGGGTGCAATAGCAACAATTTCATGTTTACCATAAGGAACTGTAGCAAGTTCATCTCCTTAAGGATCATTCATATTGGCATCTTGGCCACAAGCATAGCAAGCATCATCAAAAAGGGATATTTCAAGAGAATCAACGGGATCATAACAATCATCATAGCACTCATCCTTCGATAAGCACGAATGGGAATTAAACAATGTATGATTTCAAGAATTAATCTCATTAGAAGGTGGGCACGGGTAGCTAATCCGCTCTTCCTCCTTTTGTTCTTCACTCTCCTCATCTCTTTTTCATCCAATGAGCTCACAGTTTCATCAATTTCTTCTTCCATAGCTTCTTGCAAAATATTAGTCTCTTCTTGGACAGCGGAGACTTCCTCAATATATGGTTTAACATAGGCACTAGAAGCATAATTATCATAACAATATTCAAGTATGGCAAAAAAAATCAGATTTGTAAAGAGTGGCATCATACTTTTCAATCAAAGAAGCAATTTTGTAAGCACCCTTAAAAGCAACAAATTCTTCAATTCGTTGAACATCATAGTAATTGTAAACACCCTTAGCATATGAAGATACGATTCCATTATCACTAAACTGACATTGGTAGGGAAGGTGTTTCTTAGGGTTTTCGTAACAACAAGTAACATCATATATTTCACATAAATTCCAAGCATAGCATTGCAAACAATGAATTTGATCCAGTAAAAGTTTCCCTTTTTCAGATATACGGTGTTGCGCATAACAAGCATGCTAATCTAAAGATTTGCCCTCAACTAAGCTAGTTGGGGTTTCAGCATGAGCAGAAAGGGATCGAAGAAGATCCAAGTAAAAACCTTCAGGAGTGTGATAGATTTTGAGTGGTTCTTTAACCACTGGCTCAATAGGTACAACTATTTTTTTGGTATTTTGCGTTTCCTACCAATAGCTAAAGATAAAAAACAACTAAGAACAACAAATAAAAATTACTTAGTGATAAAGCAAACAAGCACACATGAGAATATACACCCCACGCTATGACTCCCCAGCAACGGCGCCAGAAAAAGGTCTTCATAACCCACAAGTGCAGGGGATAATTGTAGCCTCTTTCGATAAGTAAGAGTGTCGAACCCAACGAGGAGCTAAAGGTAGAACAAATATTCTCTCAAGTCCTATCTGCCACTGATACGACTCTACGCACGCTAAGTGTTCGCTTTACCTAGAACAAGTATGAAACTAGAAGTACTTTGTAGGTGTTGTTGGATAGGTTTGCAAGATAATAAAGAACATGTAAATAAAAATTAGGGGTTGTTTAGATAAAGAAACAATAAAGTAAATATTAGTAGAGAGCTTTTTGTTATGAGAAAGTTATTTGTCCAAGGCAATCGATAACTAGATCGGTAATCACTATTGCAATTTTATTTGAGGGAGAGGCATAAGATAACATACTTTCTCTTCTTGGATCATATGCACTTATGATTGGAACTCTAGCAAGCATCCACAACTACTAAAGATCATTAAGGTAAAACCCAACCATAGCATTAAAGTATCAAGTCCCCTTTATCCCATATGCAAACAACCTACATACTCGGGTCTGTGCTTCTGTCACTCACGCCACCCGCCATAAGCAAATCATGAAAAAATTACCAACCCTACAGCGGGGATCCCTCACGCTTGCGTGACATGGAGAGCACCATAGGAAAACACCAATAATAAAACATGCAACTCAAACCAATCACGATCATCAATTAACCCATAGGACAAGGCGTATCAACTCAAACATCATAGGATAGCCATACATCATTGGGAAATAATATATAGTGTTGAGCACCATGTTTAAGTAGAGATTATAGCGGGTAAAAGAGGGGTTACACTGCTGCGTAGAGGAGGGAAGAGTTGGTGATGAAGGCGGTGAAGTTGTTGGTGAAGACCGCGGTGTTGATGATGGCCCTCGGCAGCGTTCTGGCGCCACCGGAAGTAAGGGGGACAGAGCCCCCCTTCTTCTTCTTCTTCCTTGAACTTCTCCGTAGATGGGAGAAGGGTTTCCCCTCTGGTCCTTTGCTCCAATGGCATGGAAGGGGCGAGAGCCCATCCGAGATTGGATCTGTCTCTCTGTCTCTCTCTGTTCCTGCGTTCTCAGATTCTGCCCTTTCACTATTTCTTTTATATTCGGAGATACGTAACTCCGATTGGGTTGAATCTTTTGCCCAGATTTTTCTCATAAAATTAGCTTTCCTGCGGCAAAATAAGAGGATCAACCGCCTTACGGGGTGCCCATGAGGGTCCAGGGAGCGCCTGCCCCCCTAGGGCACGCCCCCCCTGCCTCATGCCCCCCTCGGGCACCGTCTCGCGTTGATTTTACTTCCCAAAAATCATAAATATTCCAAAATAATTCTCCATCCTTTTTTATCCCGTTTGGACTCCATTTGATATGGGATTTCTATGAAACATAAAACATGCAACAAACAGGAACTGGCATAGGGCACTGGATCAATATGTTAGTCCCAAAAATAGTATAAAAAGTTGCCAGAAGTATATCAAAGTTGAAGAATATTGGCATGGAACAATAAAAAATTATAGATATGACGGAGACGTATCAACGAGTTGTCAAGATCAGATGAACCTTGTGAGATTCAACAGCAACAAGGTAGTTGCTGGAGTCAAGTTACAGTTGCATACTTCTTTATATCTAGTCTCACAGTTTGATGTACACTAACACTTCCTATGTTCGTTGTTGGACTAGCACCTAGGCACAAGAGGAAACAAACATCAGGGATAATGCTCGATAGGTTAACTAAATCTAGAGGAGGAAGAATAGAGATCCATTTTGAGGCAGGTTTAAAAAGGCCACGTGGTGCTACAGAGTTAGCCAAGTTAGTATCAGAGTCAGCAGTTGTCGTTAGGTGTCATGTACGTATCCTCCCAACATGGATTCAGTACAAGAATGACAAAGATGAAACTCAGTTCAACACCTTCCTCGACCATTTATCTGTAAGTATGGTTATGTATGGAAACTAGTAATATCGTCTTGCTCTGTCCCATACTTTATAGGTTGCTGATAATGAGACTCCCATAATTTTCAACATATGAGGTTCAAGTTCGATAGCCAAGATGATGCAACCAGACAAGCTTGCACCCATGTTTTCAAGTCTGGTCTGCGACAGTATCGGTATAACTTGAGGAAAACTCACTTTGAAGGAAAGGCTAACAGTGAACTTGCCCAAACATCTCAAGTGGAAAATATATCGAATGAAGACTGGAGAGGCCTCGTTAAACTAAGGTCTGATCTAAAGTATCAGGTACATTATATATATTTGATCAGATCACATGTTGAAGTCCTATTTATGCATGTGCCACACAAATCTACTCCCTCCGTCCCATAATGTAAGACGTTTTTTGACACTACACTAGTGTCAAAAAACATCTTACATTATGGGATGGAGGAAGTATCTTCTTGTAGGTGAACTATTCAAAGAACAAGGCCAACCGTATGAAAGTAAAGTTCCAAAAATGACAGGATCTCATAGCTATATTGCAAACTGCGAGGCTCTTGTAATTAGTTGTCGTTTCACTCTTTTCGTTGTACCATATTATCATATCTATATTGACTTGTTCCAAATGCAGAGGAAAGCCCGCAAGGACCAAAAAGTACCTGAACCAAATGATGTGGAAATCTTCAAGGACTGTCACACCAGCAAGAAGAAGGGCATGACTACACCAGTCAAACCGCTATTGTAAGTCCTTAATCCTCATGCCTTTTAACTACTACTTACTCTGACTTGTGCCTAGAACTGCATGGTTTGCAGCCAATGTCTATTACTCTTTTCAATTTTATACACAATTGAGTTAGCGTATCATTGCACCTTACAAGGTTTAAAAGAGAGGAGTGATGTTCCTTTGATCTTGACATGTAATCTAGTTCCGTACTGGACTTGCCCGCACAATGTTACAATTGTTTGTTTGTCTGTTCTCAGTTGTTTTGTGATATGAATGATGTCATACTATGCGTACCGTATTATAAACTTTGTCTCTTTATCCTTAGCTGCCAATACAATGTGAAGAAATAGACAATACATTAGCGACTAGATATGGTCATATGTTTGGAACCTGGTTTTATTATGTACTTTGTAATAAAGTAAAACTAATATTTTACATGGTTTCAATAGAATAAGTTTTGTATATAGACCAAAGCTATTTTGTTTGGTTTTGCTGCGTCATTAATATTTTTCATTCTGGTATGTAAAAACTCAACTTTTCAGCAAGCTGTGGAAAAAATGGTGAAACCGCCACCTTCTGAAGGTGGCGAGGCAACTGTAACCGCAATGTCAGCTCTTGCTACAGTGGGTCAGTACCTGTCCACTAACAGTGCCAAAAGCATGTTCCTGCATAATACTAGGTTGGTTGTTCAGGCAATCTCGTCCGAACTGCCTCATGATCAAGATACGCAAGCTCAAAATAATGCTATATCCACGCTCCAGACACGAGTCCATTCCCTAACAGAGATCCTTTGTGAAACAAGGAGAGACATTATTCGATGTCATCAAGATATGCATGGTTTTGGAACCAGACTATCAGACATTTGCTATGTTGTTCAGGAGCCTAGGAGAAATGAAGGCGAAGGTTATGGTGCTCATCGGACAATACATCATGAAAACATAACAGTCAGGTCAAATGAACTGAGCTTCTGAACTTATGGTGGTGCATTTATCTGCTAGACTATTAACTTTTATGCCAACCTTCATTTTGTTTTATAGTTGTAATTTGTTTTGGTGAGATACAAAATTTGTTCTTAACATTCGGCCACCGGCTGAAGACAACAGCAAGCCATTTTTGTATAGTGTAGGGTGTTCCCTATATTTGCACTGGTGGCGATCTTTGATGCCGAGTGGATGTAATATATGCAATCGCCTTAATAGCCTAGAGTTAGTTTCATGCTTATTTATTTCCTAGTCTTCTTTTTCCCTGGTTTGTTAGTGGCCGCAATAACCATGGGCCATATACGGACTGTGGTAACCTTGACCCTTCTACGGGCCGTAGGATCCATGTGTCTCCTACGGGTTGTCGATAAATGGGCCTCCAATAAGGCCGTAGAATCGGTGGGTCTCGGGCCGTTGTATAAATGGGTCTACGCGGGCCATAAACGGGCATAATTGGTATTGGCCCAGCATGTTAACGGGCCATTAAGAGGCCGGAGAACAGGAAAGGCTTAATTCTGTCACAGGCATAACGGGTCATTAATGGGCCAGAATATAGGACGGGCTGGAAATGGCGCAACGGGTTAACAAGCCAGAAACGGGCCGACACTTGCCACGGGCCGAATTTGGCCCATTAGGGGAACAAGCCAGTAACGGGCCAGAAGTAATCGAGGGCCAGAAAGGAGCCAAATTACGTATGGGCCGTCAGTAGGCCGAAAGCTAACACGGGCTGAAAACGGCCCATGTGAATCATGGGCCATTAACAGGTACAAAGAAATTTACTGTTCAGTATGGGCTAGAGTCACCGTGGGCCTCTAAAGGGCCTAAATATACAAAGGCCTCATATGGACTGAAAGACGTCGCGGGCCATACATGGGATGAAAGTGAAATGGGTTGGTGTTATATTCGACGGCCCACATGACGTTGTTGGGCCGATTTCCGTTAGGCCCTAATGGGCCGTGAGTTGTCGGGCCGTAAAATGGGCAATTTGCAAAGAGACCGCTAATAGGCTTTTCATCGGCCAGCCTGCTAACTTTTGACCAAGTCAAACGGGCCAGCCTTTGTAAGCTAAATGGGCCAGTGGTGGGCCATCGCACGTGTCGACATATCATAGGCGCCTAACTGACCCACTAACGAGCTGACATGTGTTTCCTCCGGCAAATCAGAATTTTACACGTGGAAATTTCCCATTGGTCCGGGCTGTTAACGGGTTATCGGATCCAAAACCCGACCCGATAGTTTAATGGCGTCCCATTACGGTGGATGCCGCGTGTCGGTCACCCTTGACGAAAGCACTTCTGTGACGCGCGATTTATCATCATGGAAGTGGACACTTCCGTGATGATAATTTTGGTAATGTCATGGAACACTTCTACGGCAGCACAGGTATGACTATCTTGATTCTGTCATAAAATCGTCATGGATGTACATGCATGACAAAAAACGCGACCTACTGTGACAAACACGTATCATCACGGAAGTGTATTTTTTTGTAGTGTCAAGGCGTAGTGTGTGACTTTGGGTCCCTTGATCACTCTGAGTCAGTGGTCACTAGGACTGAGTATAATCCAGAAAGCTAATCCGGAGGAAGGCAGACATGTTCGTAGCATCATCAGACAAGTTGGGTGAGTGGGATGGAACCTGAGAGTCATATTGTCAACCCAATGGTAGCTGCCACACTCAAAGAGCACTACAGTGAGTAGTAGGTCGCATCGCCTTGGCGGTACCCTCGTGTGATGGTGTGCACTCCTTGGCACTGTGAATCAGTATAGGGTGACCAGCCACAATGATGAAGGCGTATCCCTCCTCCTCGAAGTGGCACACCATTGTGCTCGAGGTTATCCAAGCCACATATGAAGGGGTCAGCTACATGGCTGGCACGAACAAATAGTTGTGGTCCCTTCTACACCTCCCTAGCGGATCCACCTACCCAGGATGCCAGACCAGCAGGCGCACTGGCTCGGTGCCGAGACGGCGGCGCGAGAGGTTTTTAGGGGTTGAAGGAGGTGGGCCATGTCATGGATGAGACATGGGCGGTGGAGAGAGGAGCGAGTGGGCTTTATCATAGCGTGGAGGGTGGTTCCTAGGAGAGATGGCATCGATGACATTGTGGTGGGAAGATGAGATGCAGCGACAACTGGTGGTTGGCTAGCTATGTGGGAAGAGTAGGAGGCAACTATGCGGTGAGTGAGGAGAGGAGTGGCTACTTTTTTCCCCCTCAAGAAAAGAAGAAGGAGCAGCTTCTATGCGATGACATCTATGTCACATAGTCTAGCAAGTCAATATTTGGAAAACACCAACGAAATGATCTATATATAGCCTACAATTTAAAGCTCACTAAAAAGGATGTGACTTACATTGTACCACACAAATGAAGCTAAAAATAACATCCTCACATTGTACGTAAATATTTTAAACACATCAAGTAAATCTTAGTTTGTAAAAGATAAATAGTTGGATCACTGCTCTATGTGTGCACATTGTTCTATTAGGGTTTTTTAACCAACACATTACAAGTGAAGTGGCTTTTCAATAATTTTATGGGCTGTCATTTCTATCATTCATGGCCTGTAGCAACGCATGGACATTCTACTAGTAGAGGTGGAATTAGGGTTGGAGGTGCCATAAGGGGCCCACAAGCCTGCCCCCCGAGGCGTGCCCCAAGGTCTTGTCACTTCCTCGTGTGTAACATCCCAAATTTTCAATTTAGAATGTTATACATAGATCATCATGCATATCATATTTTTGTTGCATTTTGGCTCGATCCTAGAAATTCTACGCAACTCAAGGACCCTCGAAGAGAGTTGGGGATTTCGTTATTTTCTTATTTGGGTATTTCTCAAATTTTAAAAATGGGATCATTAATTTTATTTATTTTATCTTCAATTATTTCTACTACCAAAAATTCAGAGAGGGAATAAAATGACTTTCCCAAAATAAAGGAATAATGAAGATTTAATAAAAAAATCAAATAAGATCTATTTTGGAGTTTTTCGCTTTTTATTTGAATTTAGGAAAAATGCGCATTTTTCAAAATTGCATTTAGGCCCCAAATAAATGTTCATCTAGTCCGGCTTGATTTTAGAAGCCGGGGAAGATTTATTTCAGGATTTTTGGAGTCCATTTAGTATTTCTTTTTATTTTTCTACCGAGCGTGATTATTTAAAAAAACGCGCACCGACCTCGGGCCGTGCCCGAGCAGGACTCCGCTCGGTGGGCACTTTATAAAGCGTCCGACCCGGCGCCCCAGCCCGCCAGCTCGCCCCGCCGCCAGCCCGATCCGCCACCCCGGCCCACCCGCGAAAACCCTAACCCTAGCCAGATCCGCCGCCGCCGCCCGCCAGATCCGCCGCCGCCGCCGCCAGCGCCCGCCGCCGGACCCGCCGGAGCCCCGCCGGACTTCGTCGCCGCCGCCGCCGAGGTTCGCCGCCACCTCGAACCGCGTGCCGCCGGTTTTCTTAAAAAAACCGGGCGGTTTTCATTACGTTTTTTTTTGTTTTTTTAGTTTCGGTTTTTTTTGGTTTAGGTTAATTAGCGGACGTTGGTCCGTTAGTTCGTTTTAACGAACGCCTTCGTCAGATTCGTTAAATTAACGAACGTTCGTTCGTTAATCCGTTCATCGTTTTTCTTTTTCTCGGATTTTCCGCGGTTATTCTGATCGCGATTTCTGATCCGATTTTCGTTTTAGTATAACTTTTCGCTCGTTTATCGGAATCAGGCGATTCAAGCGCCTGGAGTTTTGTCTCAAAACCCTCTTTCCGAATAATCAACTTAAACAAGTTTTTGCTTCTGTAAAATTTGACTTAGATCCAGATTAGTAAAATGAAGTTGTTTTCTGTCGCCGTTTGACTTTCGTTGCTTTATTTGATTTGATTCTTTTTGCAAACTGGAGTTCTTAAGTTGAACATTCTGGTTGGATATTTTATTCGAGTTTTACCTGTGCATTAGATGAGTACTCATTGTATGCTTGTTTCTTTGTCTGTGATAGAATACCCGGAGTGCGCCGCCTGTTACTTTGAGTCTCTAGGTCTCGCGGATCATCAGCAAGGCAAGTAACACTTGATAATACCTTTCTACTACCCAGTTTTTATGCATGATTAGGACCTAATTAAATTGTGGGATGGGAAGTAGATGAGGTAGTACCTATTACCTGTTTTATTATCAAACCTTTGGGAGTTACTTCTACGTTTGCTTATTATGCCATGCTATGCTAGTAGACGTGGATTGGCTGAGTGAATATCCATGACAGATGTGAGATTGTTAATTAATGGTTTATTTAAGGTGGCAACTTAATCACACATCTGGGTGGATTGAGGCACCTGTTTTCTAGCAGGACTTGCCTATATTTCTTCGGACCGCCACCCAGGCTCAAAGGGATCATGAGATTATTCAAACTAGAAACTTACGTGTGCAGCCACATGCTATTATGGGCTCTAGCATAGTTGACTAAGTTGTGCGAACTCTTACGGGGTGGACTAGCAGATGTAGGGGATGTAGGTTGGTACGGTCTACCCTCATGTAAGGTGCTAGTGCTTCTGAAAGACTATGTCTCGGTCATCCGTTTCTCAAACACCATGTAGTGCGAGAAAACAAGCGGAGGCGATCGAGTCATGTGGGGAAAAGTGCGCAAACCTCTGCAGAGTGTATAAACTAATCATGGTTAGCCATGTCCCCGGTTATGGACATCTTGAGTATCTAGTACTTGATTATCATGTGAATCTCATCATTGTTACTCTAATTAATATTGTTGGGATATTAATGAGTACTTTTTAATTGGGATTGAGGATGGTGTCAACCATTCTCAATGTTTAACAACCACCATGATAGTTAAATGAATTTATTCCTTTGCAGTAGGGAAAAATTGGCTTTATGCAAAAACTATAACCATAGAGCTTTACCACCAGCCAAATATGCATGTAGTATAGCCTATCTCCATTGCTATTCTCTATGTGTTACATTGCCAGCATATTCCATGTGCTGACCCATTTTCGGGCTGCAACGTTTCATGTTGCAGACTTTTCAGACAACGGGTAAGGTGCTTTTAGGTCGTGGTTCTATACTCAGTGATGCCGTTGGAGTTGATGGACTCGCTTATCTTCCAAGCCTTCCGCTGTTATCGTTTTTAGATGGCCTTAAGCCATATTTATTTCAATAAGTTCTCTTTTGAGACATTCGATGTAATAAGTGTGTGATTGCTACTCTAATATAAATCCTTCAAGTACTGTGTGGTGTCAGCATTACTGATCCAGGGATGACCCTAAGCACAGAGACTTGACCGTCTGAGGTTGGGTTGCTACATCGTGGCTCTTTTGGCCTTCTCCCGAACCTTATAGGGTCTCTTCTGGTCCATAAAAAATTAATCCAAAGTTTTTTCTCCGTTTGGACTCTTTTTTATATTAGTTTCCTAAAAAGCCAAAAACATGCAAAAAATAGCAACTGGCACTGGCACTAAGTTAATAGGTTAGTCCCAAAAAATGATAGATAATTGTATATAATGATATATAAAACATCTAGGCTTCATATTATTATAGCATGCAACAATAAAAAAATATAGATACGTTGGAGACGTATCATATATCCGCGTAATCATTTCGGATGTCTCTCGGATAAGAAACGCTTGTCACGACCCGTTTTCCAATAAAAATATTTATTGAGAAACCAATATTTTGAGTCCAGTGTGAGAGAAATCCTCCTCACTGGTAGACAATTTCTTGATACAATAAGCCAGTAGCATAAAATATATTACAGGGTCGAACTGCGGTTGCTCAACCAAATTATTACAAGCACGCCAATAATTATACATAATGGCGGACATGACACAGTGGTGTGGAGACATACTACTGACTCGAGGATAGGGCGGTGGTGGAAAAACACAGCGGGGAGAGAAATACAAGACTCTAAGTCTATCATCTCGTCGAGCGTCTAGGTGAGGCTCGATGAATTTATTTGGTAGCGGAAGCGGATATAAAACAGTGACCAAATCTAGGGTCGCACGAGACTGACTGGGACTCCTCTAAGTGTCGGACTCGCTATCGAACTCTTCATCCATGACATCGCCTTCGTCAGCATCTGGCCAAATCAACAAGCCAGTGAGTACTTTGAAAGTACTCGCAAGACAGTTCGGACGTAAGATATAACAAATGCATGCATGGATGCGTCATGAATAAATTCACCAATGTTCATTCAAAATTATCATAACAAGGTAAGCAAAAGGGAAACGGCGGTAGTCCGCCTAAAATCCCAACAGAACATAAATAATTTCCGACCGGGTGTCTGAAAGCGACGCCTCGAAAGGTGAACAAATAAATATAAAAAAAAAGATGCCACAGTCAGGCGTCTTAGCGACACCACATAAAGGGCTTAAAAAGAAATACCTCAGTCGGACGTCGGGGCGACGTCACAGAAAGGGCTTGAAAAGAAATGCCACAGTCGGACGTCGGGGCGACATCAGAGAAAGGGCTTGAAAAGAAATGCCACAGTCGGACGTCGGGGCGACATCACAGAAAGGGCTTGAAAAGAAATGCCATAGTCGGACGTCGGGGCGACATCACAGAAAGGGCTTTTATGGACAGATAAATAATAATCATAATAAACTTTTAATTCATAAGAATAAATGGGTTAGTCCATCCACAGGAATATCATTTAACCGGAATTAGCACTCATGCGAAACACCGGAGTCTCTGTCATCAACACTGTCATTGTTAGGACAAGATAATACGAATTTGGACATGGAATAGATGACATGGAGGGATATATGACTCTGCAGAGTTTGTACAAAATTATTCCCACAGCCAATGGATTTCCGTAGTCACGAAGGACTAGTTCCATTTACGGTATTTCGGAAGAAAACACAGCTAACCAGTACACACCCATCATACCCCTCGATGCTAGGAATCACCCTAGACATTGTCCAAGAAAAACTTTTGAGACGGGGAGATCACAATCTCGAATAGCATGGGATCAAATTTATATACGCGCGCTCTAAGGGGTGCCCCCCTCTCGGTTTTAATCCAGGGCCATGGAACCATCATCACGGCCTCTCCTTTTGGTGTGTACCAGAAAAGCGGTTTGCAACTTACTAAACCATATTCCTTGCGGAAAACATGTGGTAGTACAGGGAAGGAAATGAAAGGAACTAGACCGATACGGTTTGGCACTGAAGTCACATAGTCCGGCATGAGACTGGCATGCTACAACACTGCCATCTCACCCATCCTCATGCCAACACATGGCCATTCATACTCACATCCATCCACTTATGGATCATCGAACTCACTTACCTCATTATCCCATAAAATAACATTCATCGATATGCTTATCAACATGCCATGAAACTAACTAAATGCAAAACATGCCAAGACACTCATCATATCAAAAGTTCAAACATGCTTGCCTGGTTCAGAGTAGTCGGAGCCTAGCTCGGTGAAGTTCACGGCTCCGTCACCTCCTTCGGTATCTACCGTATAAAGAAAATATATGCGCTATCATGAATACCAAGGAGTGCACAGAAAGTATACCAAATATTTTCCAAATAAATCTGATAAAAAACTAGACAAAATTTTAAAGAGCATAGAAAAAGATATAAAGGTTTTTGTCCAGGGACTCATCTGTAATGAAACAGAAGTTTTCTAGGGGCTAGGTTATAAAAACAGAAAGCGCTTCGGTAGCGACTACGCCAGTCCAGAGGGAAAGCGGATTCGGAAGAAGACGTTTTCAGAAAACGCTTCGTTTAGGAAGAACAGAGAGGCTGACAGCGGGTCCCGCTTGTCAGGTTTGAAAATATGAACGGGGCGGCAGATCTCGCCGGTGCCCGAGAGCCGCGGTGGTCGCCGGCGGTGATCCACAGCGAGGCAGAGAGATCGGAGGGTACCTCCTTGTTCAGGGCACCCTTCCGCGTCGGTTGGTGGTGGTGGTGGCGGTCGGCGAGCCCCACGTCGACGGCGAGCTTTGCTCCGGCGGACGGCGGTTCGGGTGGTTGCGGACTTCGTCGGAGAGAGCTGCAGTGATCAAATTGAGGAGGGGGTTATGCTCCTGGTAGCTAGAGAGGGTAACGAACGGAGTTTGGGCGCCGGAGACGGCCTCACCGGAGCGAATCAAGGTGGCGGCCAAGGCGGATCGGGGCAGCCGGAGTTGAGGGGGAAGACCTCCTCGGGGTCCCCCTAGTGGCCTGGCGTGGCGTTGGTGAGGTGTGGGGATGATGCGTGCACGAGGGTGAGCTCGGGGGCCCTTTTTATAGGCAGCCCGAGGCGGTGGCCATGGACGGGGATTTCCGGCGATGGTTACGGTGGCGCAGTGCTCGGTCGGGGGTGATTAGGGAGTCGAGCACCGTCGTGGGAGTTTACTGGGTCTGTTTTGATGCTAACCGGACTTGGATTAGGAGCTTAGGGCAGGCTTTGGTCGGAACGGGACGGCGCGGGTCCGTTGGCGGCAGAGAGCGCATCCAGGGCTGTCGGGCCACGGCGACGGTGCAGCGGGGGTGCGCTGGCGTGCATGAGGCCATGCAGAGAGCCAGGGAGCGCTGGGCGGCGCGGAACGGCGTTGAGCCACCGTTCTTGCCCCCTGTCAGCCGCCACGGGAGGTCCCGACGCCGCGGAAGACTCCGGCGAGGGCGGGCCATCGTGCCACCGACGCCAGGAAGAGGCCAAGTGAGCGTGCGGTGCTCCAGACAATAGGAAGATGCGGAGAGGAACGTGCCAAAGGCACTGTGAGCGCGTGAGAGGAACTGACGAACGCACACGACACTGAAACTGAACTTTTCTGAATTTTTTGAACAGTAACAGTGCCCGCAAGGTGTTCGACAGAATGAAAATGGCATCTAGGGATTTTTCCTTGAGCTGAAACTTGGTGGAATGGCTTCTCATTGCTCACTTAGGTTGCCTGAATTTTGGTGGAATTTTTGGAGTAGTGTAGATATGAATTTCATCAAATTTGGCAAATCTGGTCCAAACTTGCAGAGGCTGAATTTTGAAAATTTTGAAAAGAGAAGGAGTGGATCAAGATGGTTCTGGGTTGTGGGTACAAAGGACTATCCAGGAGAGTTGGTTTGAGGTCAAAACTCAAATGCAATATGGTACTTGCTTTGAAAATCATTTGGGCTCAAGATAATTTTCAGAATTGATTTGAGAGGGAAGATAATTAGAATAAAATCCAAAACTTGTTTGGATTAGTTGGGACAGAGAACTTAGGTTGATCATAAGGTGTAGGGGAGGTTTTGGAGGGGTTTTACCACATGGAAACAATGCAAAGTCAAGGGTGGTTCCAAGATATGAAAATCCCCAAATTTTCATAGAGCTTTATTTTAAAAGAAAACAATTTAAACTCAAAAATTAAATTTGAGAGAACCAACAGAGAAGAAGTTTCAAAAGATCAAACACCAAGGTTTGAAAAAATAAAATCCTTGCCAAGGCAAAGGATGTTTTTAAGTGGAAGGTTTTTTTTTTGAAGAAGAAAAATTTTAAATAGCCTCTCCTCAAAAACCACAAAGTTTTTGATAAAAACCAAATAAAAATTTTAGAGTGTCACAGCACCTACCCCCTTAGGAAAAATCTCGTCCCCGAGATTTCAGCTGATCCTTAAATAGGTGTGGATGCTCAGTCCGAAGAAAATCCTCGCTTTCACAAGTTGCTTCACTGTCGGTGTGATTGCTCCACTGGACTTTGAAAAACTTGATGGTCTTCTGTCGGGTCCTCCTTTCAGACTCTTCTAATATTCTTACGGGACATTCTCGATAAGTGAGGTCTGGCTGCACATCAATGTTTTCATGGGATACTTGTTTCTCTCGGTTGCTTACATACTTCCTTAATTGAGAGACGTGGAACACGTCGTGAATGTCGGACAAGTCTTCGGGTAAGTCTAGCTGGTAGGCTACAGTGCCTCTTCGTGCCACTATGCAGAATGGTCCAATGAATCTTGGTGCTAACTTTCCTTTAATATTAAATCGTTGCAATTCTCTCATAGGGGATACTCTCAGGTATACGAACTCACCGGGTTCGAAGCTGACCCTACGATGTTTCTGATCATAATAACTCTTCTGTCGACTTTGAGCGGTCTTAAGTTGGTCTCTGATTAGCTTGACCTTTTCCTCGGCTTCTCTGAGCATGTCTGGTCCGAAGATGCGGCTGTCTCCGGTCTCTGACCAATTTAACGGGGTACGACATCTCCGTCCGTACAAAGCCTCAAATGGTGCCATTTGTAGGCTGGCCTGGTAGCTATTGTTATACGCGAACTCGGCGTATGGCAGGCTTTCTTCCCAACTGGTTCCATATGTGAGGACACATGCTCTCAGCATGTCTTCTAAAATTTGGTTTACGCGTTCAGTTTGTCCATCAGTCTGTGGATGGTATGCGGTACTGAAGGCTAGTTGGGTTCCTAGAGCCTGTTGTAAATGCTCCCAAAATCTTGAGACGAACTGAGTGCCTCTGTCGGATATTATAGTCTTCGGGACACCGTGCAGACAAACTATGCGGGAAAGATAAATCCTGGCAAGCCTCTGAGTGGTGTAGGTTGTCTTCACTGGAATAAAGTGTGCCACTTTGGTCAACCTGTCAGTGATGACCCATATGGCATCATTCCCGTGTCGTGACCGAGGTAGTCCGACAATAAAATCCATCCCTATTTCATCCGATTTCCACTCAGGTATTTTGTTTGGTTGCAGTAGTCCGGCTGGTCTCTGATGTTCAGCTTTTATGCGTTGACATGAGTCGCAACATGCAATGAAGGCGGCTATGTCCCTCTTCATACCGTGCCACCAAAATCTTTCCTGAATATCCTTATACATTTTGGTTCCTCCAGGGTGGATCGAATATGGAGTGGTGTGTGCTTCAGCTAAAATTTGTTGTTTAAGGTCTTCTATGTTTGGCACGCATAGCCTTTCTCCGTACCATAATATTCCTTCATTATCTATGACGAATTTCGAGGCCTTGCCCATATTCAACTTTCTTTTAATTCCTTCAATGCCGGGGTGACCGGGCTGAGCTTCTTTAATTTTCTCCACAAGGTTGGGTTGTATTTCAAAGTTTGATATGGTGCCTTCTGCTAGCATTATCAAGTTGAGCTTGGCAAATTCTTGATGGAATTCGGGCCTCAAGCTGTGCAGATAGTTTCCGTCAGAGCTGGGGTTCCGACTCAGGGCATCGGCCACTACATTTGCTTTCCCTGGATGGTAATGGATCCCAACATCATAATCCTTTACCAATTCCAACCAGCGTCGTTGCCGTAAATTTAGTTCTGGCTGCGTGAAAATATATTTGAGACTTTTGTGATCCGTATATATTTAACATCGATTCCCAAGTAAGAAATGCCTCCATTCCTTGAGTGCATGAATAACTGCTGCCATTTCTAAGTCATGAGTGGGATAATTTTCCTCATGCTTGCGAAGTTGCCTTGATGTGTAGGCGACAACCTTGCCTTCCTGCATCAACACGCATCCGAGACCTTTTCTGGACGCGTCACAATATACTTCAAAATTCTTGTGTATGTCGGGTACAATTAATACCGGTGCTGTTGTTAATTTCCGCTTTAGCTCTTGGAAACTTTTCTCGCAGGCTTCTGTCCACTCAAACTTCTTATCTTTCTTGAGCAACTGTGTCATAGGCTTGGCTATGGTGGAAAATCCTTCAATAAATCTGCGGTAATATCCTGCCATTCCCAAGAAACTCCATATGTCCGTTACGCTGGCTGGTGATTTCCAGTCAAGTACGGCCTTAACTTTCACTGGGTCCACTGCGATACCGTCTTGAGTCAGCACGTGGCCTAGAAAACCTACCTGTCTTAGCCAAAATTCGCACTTGCTGAACTTGGCATACAATTGGTGTTTTCTTAGCTCTCCTAGCACAATCCTGAGATGTTCTGCGTGCTCTTCTGGTGTCTTGGAGTATACCAGAATATCGTCGATGAATACCACAACGAACTTGTCCATAAACTTCATAAATACTTTGTTCATGAGGTGAACAAAATATGCTGGGGCGTTAGTTAATCCAAATGGCATCACTGTGAACTCGTACAGTCCATATCTGGAGGTTAAGGCCGTTTTGGGGATATCTTCCGTTCGTACCTTCAATTGATGGTATCCTGACCTTAAGTCAATTTTTGAGAATACCTTGGCCTGAGAAAGTTGATCAAACAAATCGTTTATCCTTGGCATCGGGTATTTGTTTTTGACTGTGACCATGTTAAGTGCTCGATAGTCAATACACAATCTCAGCGTTCCATCCTTCTTTTTGGCAAATAAAATTGGTGACCCCCAAGGTGAGGAGCTGGCTCGAATGTATCCTTTTTCCAGTAATTCTTTTATTTGCTTCTTCAACTCGACCAACTCGGATGGTTCCATTCTGTATGGTTTCTTGTATATGGGGGCAGTTCCTGGCGCTAGCTCAATGCGGAATTCTATTTCTCGGTCTCGTGGCATGCCTGGCAGCTCTTCAGGGAATACATCTGGAAATTCACACACTACTGGAACCTTGTTTAGCTCAGAAACGTCCACCTTATTTAATCTCGGTTGCCGGGGTCTTTTTCCTTCCTTGGCTGATACTCTTATTGTCTTCCCTTGGTGGTGTGTGAGAATCACGGTCCTGTTGAAACAGTCGATGAAACCTTTATTGGTGGTTAGCCAATCCATCCCTAGGATGACATCCAGTCCTTTATTTTCCAATACAATAAGATTTGCGTGAAACTCCAATCCTTCGAACTCAATGACCACATTCTGACAGTAATTCTGAGAAACTTGCTGAATCCCAGGGGACTTGATGATCATGGATTTCTCCAAAGGAAGTATCGAAAACTTATTTTGCAAAGCAAAACTTTTCGAAATGAAAGAGTGAGAAGCTCCAGAATCAAACAAAACCATTGCAGGTATTGTGTTGACAGGAAACGTACCGAGTACGATATCCGGAGCATTTTGTGCCTCCTCTTTGGTTACGTGGTTCAGATGACCCTTCCTGTGGTTATTGTTGGGATTGAAATTGTTTCGCTTGGGTGCTGAATTATTGCCGCCGTTGTTCGGCTTTGGGGTTGAACTCCTTGGCTTGGGGCACTGTTTGGCATAGTGCCCTTCTTCTCCACAAGCGTAACAAGTAACGCCGGGGCGATAGGTGAATTCCTTGTCCCTTGCATGAAAATTCTTGATTGGGCGTGAGGCATTGGATGAGAATTTGTGTGTCCCACCCTTTTGAAAATCTGTCTTGCTTTGGTGATTGCGAGCGTGATTAGTCTGGTCCCATTTTCGCTTGCGGATATCTTCCAGACTGTGTCTCTCATTTTCCAGAGTAATGGCTTTGTCCACTAGTGTTTTAAAATCAGGAAAAGTGTGCACGACCAGTTGGCATTTAAGCGCGGGCGCTAGACCATCAAGGAATTTCTCCATCTTCTTGATTTCAGTCATACGTTCCTCATTGGCGTAGCGGGATAATAGGGTAAATTGACTGTTGTAATCTGACACTGTCATGTTCCTTTGTTTGAGGTCATCGAATTCTCTCTTCTTGATTTTCATAATACTCTTAGGAATATGTGCACCACGGAAACCTTCCTTGAAATCATCCCAGGTTATGTTATTTTCGTTGGGATGCATGTGCAGAAAATTCTCCCACCACGATGCGGCTGCTCCTGTGAGATAGTGTGGAGCATATAGTACTTTGTCGAGATCTGAACATTTTGCAATAATTAATTTCCTCTCCATATCTCGAAGCCAGTCCTCGGCTTCAAGAGGCTTGTCAGTGTGAGAAAATGTTTGAGGACGTGTCTTCTGTAGTTCAGATAACTTGGAATGCTGTTGATACTGTCCATGGTGATTTCCCATGTTGATGACTTGGTTCATCATCTCCCGATGTTGTTGCTGACTCTGCTCATAAAGGCGGCACATTTGTGAAAGTGCCGATTCACTGCCCTGTTGGCTTGACTGTCCCTGGGTGAACTCGTTGTTGGGTTGTGTATCATAATTTTCCTCTGGTGGAGTTGGCATGGAGCGTGTCCAAGGACGAGACATTTTTCACTCTGGGGATATATTATTTGTAAAACTCATAAGAAAAGCGGAAAGAGTCGCAAAACAAAACCATAAATGCATAAAGCTGGCAGATAGAATTAAATAACTCGGCTTACTTAAGAAAAACAAATCGACTTGCGCACGGAGAAGGACTGCTCATTACATATCTTACATGCGGTTGGTAATTATACAATACATCACTCAGGATATGCGTACGAAATCCTGACATGTTATTTAGGCTAGTGCACTTCTCCAGATCCTACATGATGCGCAAACAGGCTACTTCTCACAACCTATGTACATATCTTACAAAGCGGTACAATACACGACAGTTAAGCGTACTCAGGTAGAGATGTTGATGACCTCCTTTGCCCTGCCGAGGGCGAGGCGTAGCGAGGTTGGGGACTCGACTTCCTCCTCGCTAATGGGCTCCATACGTGTAGTGTTGCACAGAGTGGACGGAGCGGTTGCCAGGGGCGGAGCAACACGTACAGGAGTGGGCGCGAAGGGTGGTGCAGTGCGCGCTGAAGTGGGTGCAATGACTTGGTTGAATTCTTCGGTAGAAGGCAGGCGACGAGTAGGCGTATAAGATGCTGAGGACGAGACCAAAGTCAGTGGCGGAGCGATGGGTAGGAGCTCCCTCCTGTTGGAGGCACAGCCATGGACTGAGTCCATGCGGGTAGCTACGAAGTCGTCCACCAGGTTGTCGAAGGCTGCCTCCAGGGCCCGGAGATACTCAATGAGCATCTCAAAAGCCTCGTCTCGTTCTCCTCTGGGACAGGAGTATGCGTAGTGACAGGTGTAAGGCACATGGCACGGAAGATAACGGTAACGACGAGTCTTCATCACGGGAAGGACATTCCTGAGACGAGCTATCGCCTCGCGGGCTGCCATCTGCATAGCATGCCTCTCCGTAGGCATTGCTCTTCCCACGAACCGGAAGCGGCGTAACTCACCACGCCCTCCCTTGAACTGCACCGCGGCCTGGTGCATGGTCAGACTGTCGTTGACTCGATGCTGGCAGAGTGTGAAGACTGGGCGCACGGATGGCCCCATCACGACCTGCACGATGAAAGAAAGAAGTTTGACGAACCCATCGGGCACGTTGGCGAAGGTCTGAGACTCGCAGCTGATGTCGGCCATCTACAAAAGTAGGCAAAAATTCTGCAGGGTCAGATCATAAATTTATGCTGACTGACAGAAAATGACTACAATTGCAAAAATATAAATTAGCTCTATCATGCTAATAACTAATTAGCGATCGCACCTAGTGGCTTCCTACAGTCAGCCTGGCTCTGGTACCAAGCTTGTCACGACCGGTTTTCCAATAAAAATATTTATTGAGAAACCAATCTTTTGAGTCCAGTATGAGAGAAATCCTCCTCACTGGTAGACAATTTCTTGATACAATAAGCCAGTAGCATAAAATATATTACAGGGACGAACTGCGGTTGCTCAACCAAATTATTACAAGCACGCCAATAATTATACATAATGGCGGACATGACACAGTGGTGTGGAGACATACTACTGACTCGAGGATAGGGCGGTGGTGGAAAAACACAGCGGGGAGAGAAATACAAGACTCTAAGTCTATCATCTCGTCGAGCATCGAGGTGAGGCTCGATGAATTTATTTGGTAGCGGAAGCGGATATAAAACAGTGACCAAATCCAGGGTCGCACGAGACTGACTGGGACTCCTCTAAGTGTCGGACTCGCTATCGAACTCTTCATCCATGAAATCGCCTTCGTCAGCATCTGGCCAAATCAACAAGCCAGTGAGTACTTTGAAAGTACTCGCAAGACAGTTCGGACGTAAGATATAACAAATGCATGCATGGATGCGTCATGAATAAATTCACCAATGTTCATTCAAAATTATCATAACAAGGTAAGCAAAAGGGAAACAGCGGTAGTCCGCCTAAAATCCCAACAGAACATAAATAATTTCCGATCGGGTGTCTGAAAGCGACGCCTCGAAAGGTGAACAAATAAATATAAAAAAAAGATGCCACAGTCGGGCGTCTTAGCGACACCACATAAAGGGCTTAAAAAGAAATACCTCAGTCGGACGTCGGGGCGACGTCACAGAAAGGGCTTGAAAAGAAATGCCATAGTCGGACGTCGGGGCGACATCACAGAAGGGCTTGAAAAGAAATGCCACAGTCGGACGTCGGGGCGACATCACAGAAAGGGCTTGAAAAGAAATGCCACAGTCGGACGTCGGGGCGACATCACAGAAAGGGCTTGAAAAGAAATGCCACAGTCGGACGTCGGGGCGACATCACAGAAAGGGCTTTTATGGACAGATAAATAATAATCATAATAAACTTTTAATTCATAAGAATAAATGGGTTAGTCCATCCACAGGAATATCATTTAACCGGAATTAGCACTCATGCGAAACACCGGAGTCTCTGTCATCAACACTATCATTGTTAGGACAAGATAATACGAATTTGGACATGGAATAGATGACGTGGAGGGATATATGACTCTGCAGAGTTTGTACAAAATTATTCCCACAGCCAACGGATTTCCGTAGTCACGAAGGACTAGTTCCGTTTACGGTATTTCGGAAGAAAACACAGCTAACCAGTACACACCCATCATACCTCTCGATGCTAGGAATCACCCTAGACATCGTCCAAGAAAAACTTTTGAGACGGGGAGATCACAACCTCGAATAGCATGGGATCAAATTTATATACGCGCGCTCTAAGGGGTGCCCCCCTCTCGGTCCTAACCGGAAACACCCATGCCCCCTGACCGGATGACTGGCTTTAATCCAGGGCCATGGAACCATCATCACGGCCTCTCCTTTTGGTGTGTACCAGAAAAGCGGTTTGCAACTTACTAAACCATATTCCTTGCGGAAAACATGTGGTAGTACAGGGAAGGAAATGAAAGGAACTGGACCGATATGGTTTGGCACTGAAGTCACATAGTCCGGCATGAGACTGGCATGCTACAACACTGCCATCTCACCCATCCTCATGCCAACACATGGCCATTCATACTCACATCCATCCACTTATGGATCATCGAACTCACTTACCTCATTATTGCATAAAATAACATTCATCGATATGCTTATCAACATGCCATGAAACTAACTAAATGCAAAACATGCCAAGACACTCATCATATCAAAAGTTCAAACATGCTTGCCTGGTTCAGAGTAGTCGGAGCCTAGCTCGGTGAAGTTCACGGCTCCGTCACCTCCTTCGGTATCTACGGTATAAAGAAAATATATGCGCTATCGTGAATACCAAGGAGTGCACAGAAAGTATACCAAATATTTTCCAAATAAATCTGATAAAAAAACTAGACAAAATTTTAAAGAGAACAGAAAAAGAATCAACCAAAAATACCTTTCTGTTTAAAAGATATAAAGGTTTTTGTCCAGGGACTCATCTGTAATGAAACATAAGTTTTCTAGGGGCTAGTTTATAAAAACAGAAAGCGCTTCGGTAGCGACTACGCCAGTCCAGAGGGAAAGCGTATTCGGAAGAAGACGTTTTCAGAAAACGCTTCGTTTAGGAAGAACAGAGAGGCTGACAGCGGGTCCCGCTTGTCAGGTTTGAAAATATGAACGGGGCGGCAGATCTCGCTGGTGCCCGAGAGTCGCGGTGGTCGCCGGCGGCAATCCACGACGAGGCAGAGAGATCGGAGGGTACCTCCTTGTTCAGGGCACCCTTCCGCGTCGGTTGGTGGTGGTGGTGGCGGTCGGCGAGCCCCACGTCAACGGCGAGCTTTGCTCCGGCGGACGGCGGTTCGGGTGGTTGCGGACTTCGTCGAAGAGAGCTGCAGTGATAAAATTGAGGAGGGGGTTATGCTCCTGGTAGCTAGAGAGGTTAACGAACGGGGTTTGGGCGCCGGAGACGGCCTCACCGGAGCGAATCGAGGTGGCGGCCGAGGCGAATCGGGGCGGCTGGAGTTGAGGGGGAAGACCTCCTCGGGGTCCCCCTAGTGGCCTGGCGTGGCGTTGGTGAGGTGTGGCGATGAGGCGTGCACGAGGGTGAGCTCGGGGGCCCTTTTTATAGGCAGCCCGAGGCGGTGGCCGTGGACGGGGATTTCCGGCGATGGTTACGATGGCGCAGTGCTCGGTCGGGGGTGATTAGGGAGTCGAGCGCCGTCGTGGGAGTTTACTTGGTCCATTTTCATGCTAACCGGACTTGGATTAGGAGCTTAGGGCAGGCTTTGGTCAGAACGGGATGGCGCGGGTCCGTTGGCGGCAGAGAGCGCGTCCAGGGCTGTCGGACCACGGCGACGGTGCAGCGGGGGTGCGCTGGCGTGCATGAGGCCACGCGGAGAGCCAGGGAGCACTGGGAGGCGCGGAACAGCGTTGAGCCGCCGTTCTTGCCCCCTGTCAGCCGCCACGGGAGGTCCCGACGCCGCGGAAGACTCCGGTGAGGGCGGGCCATCGTGCCACCGACGCCAGGAAGAGGCCAAGTGAGCGTGCGGTGCTCCAGACAGTAGGAAGAGGCGGAGAGGAACGTGCCAAAGGCACTGTGAGCGCGTGAGAGGAACTGACGAACGCACACGACACTGAAACTGAACTTTTCTGAATTTTTTGAACAGTAACAGTGCCCGCAAGGTGTTCGACAGAATGAAAATGGCATCTAGGGATTTTTCCTTGAGCTGAAACTTGGTGGAGTGGCTTCTCATTGATCACATAGGTTGCCTGAATTTTGGTGGAATTTTTGGAGTAGTGTAGATATGAATTTCATCAAATTTGGCAAATCTAGTCCAAACATGCAGAGGCTGAATTTTGAAAATTTTGAAAAGAGAAGGAGTGGATCAAGATGGTTCTGGGTTGTGGGTACAAAGGACTATCCAGGAGAGTTGGTTTGAGGTCAAAACTCAAATGCAATATGGTACTTGCTTTGAAAATCATTTGGGCTCAAGATAATTTTCAGAATTGATTTGAGAGGGAAGATAATTAGAATAAAATCCAAAACTTGTTTGGATTAGTTGGGACAGAGAACTTAGGTTGATCACAAGGTGTAGGGGAGATTTTGGAGGGGTTTTACCACATGGAAACAATGCAAAGTCAAGGGTGGTTCCAAGATATGAAAATCCCCAAATTTTCATAGAGCTTTATTTTAAAAGAAAACAATTTAAACTCAAAAATTAAATTTGAGAGAACCAACAGAGAAGAAGTTTCAAAAGATCAAACACCAAGGTTTGAAAAAATAAAATCCTTGCCAAGGCAAAGGAAGTTTTTAAGTGGAAGGTTTTTTTTTTGAAGAAGAAAAATTTTAAATAGCCTCTCCTCAAAAACCACAAAGTTTTTGATAAAAACCAAATAAAATTTTTAGAGTGTCACAAACGTCGAGGCCTAACATGTGGGATATGCCGTGACTTCTCATATGTTTATTTTACGTAAATCATTAGTAACCGCTCGCCTATCACCGATGGTTTCTAGGTCGTGTGGGAAGGACCCCTTATCGCACACACAGGCAAGGCGACGGTTTAAAACTCCACCGCGAAAAGGGGGTAAAAACCATTTGTATAGCACATAATAGTAAAAGTGTTGGCTTGTATATTCTGATGACTAGCATCCTCAAAAGCTTAAGGTCTTCATGAGCAAGCAAGTTGTATGCACCCCTACTTAATCCATTTGAGAGCTTTCGTATATTCATAACTCTATGTGTATCCTGGTTGCATGCCGATCACTACTTCTTGTGTTGACGTCGATCATACGGCCTTCTCCATTGGCTAATGGTCAGCTTCGTTGACGCAAAACTTTCTTTGTTTTTGGCTTCTCAAAACCCGAACCATTTTCTACCTTCCCCTTAAGTGCAAGGCATAGTCTTGTGCTCAGTGCTGCATAGGTAGTTGAGTGGTTGAATAACACATGCATAAGGTCTTTCTATGGTACATGGTATGCCTCGGGTTGGTGTTTTTGAAGTGTTGGCTGATGCTTGATTTCTTTTGTATTTGATTGTCACTGTTGTGTTACTAACATAATATTGACCTTCTGTCTAAACCTTTGGCAAAGGGAATTTAGGCTCCACAAAAATAATTTCCTCTTTCTCAACCTGCATCGCAATGGAACTAAGAGGATAACTCGTATTACTCCCTTGCTGGTTAACTTTTGTATGCTTGCATGATGATCATGGATATCACTTTTGGGATTTGGTTCAATGTATTCTTTAGAGTTAGTAGCATTGGGATTTTTGGTAGCCAACTTTCTTACTCGAGGATGAGCAAGGTTTAACCATGGGGAGGTTGATGTCTCTATATTTTATGCATTTTTAGACCTCATTTGTTGCATGTTCTCTTTATATAGCAAGTCCCATTGGACCAAATAGTTGTCCATTATGCATGATTACGGTTTTTGCATTTATCATTGGAAGCATTGCACATTTAGTATTTTATTTGATTTTTAGTAGTTTTATTTGTTTTCTTGTATCTACAAGTGTTTTGGAGCAACCTAGGACCAAGCACGATGAAAGGGACCAAGGATGGGTTTGATACGGAGTCAGCTAGGGGTCAGACTTAGCCATTTTGAAGTCAAAAAAAGTCATTTCTCCAAATCAAGATCTAAACAATAAATGGATCTATGCCAATCATACGAATCCAACGAGCCCAACAACGTCAAATTCCAAGTTCGTACGAAGAGTTGATGACCGTTTTACTGGACAAGGACATATTGAAAGACGGTGTTCCAAACAACCGCACGCGGTCGTTTGACGAGCAGACAGCTCCGAAAGTTGCTCTTCTTGACGGGATTCTTCATTGATTAGTCCCCGTTCGATCCCACAAGATCCTTGTCTCGTAAAGAATAGATTGGGAGTGGATTTGGCTCATTGAGAGCCCTTGGATGAAGCCCATCAAGAGAGGAGGCTAGGGAGGCTCTCTATATATGTCTCCCTCAACTCTAGCCCCCACATCCATCCTCATTGATCCACATCACATCCAAGTTCATCCCCATTGCCGCTCCATCACCACCATAGAGGAAGGGACAAGATCAAGTGGAATAGGAGGAGGCTCCACCACGCGAGCAACGGCCTTCGGGCCGGTGCCCTCTCCTCTGCACTGGCGCCATCACCACCATCTTCACCGTGCCGCCGCCTGATACGTCTCCAACGTATCTACTTTTCCAAACACTTTTGCCCTTGTTTTGGACTCTAACTTGCTTTATTTGAATGAAACTAACCCGGACTGACGCTGTTTTCAGCAGAACTGCCATGATGTTGTTTTATGTGTAGAAAAGAAAAGTTCTCGAAATGTCCTGTAAATCCATGGAGGCACTTTTTGGAATTAATAAGAATTTCTGGGCGAAAGAAATACACCAGAGGGCCTAGGGCGTGTCCAGGAGACAGGGGTGCGCCCCCCCTATAGGGCGCGCCCCCTATCTCGTGGGTCCCCTGGACCTCCACCGACCTCAACTCCAACTCCATTTATTCATGTTCAGGGAGAAACAAATCAGGGAGAAAGTTTCATCGCGTTTTACGACATGGAGCCGCCGCCAAGCCCTAATCTCTCTCGGGAGGGCTGATCTGGAGTCTGTTCGGGGCTCCAGAGAGGGGATTCGTCACTGTCGTCATCATCCACCATCCTCCATCACCAATTTCATGATGCTCACCGCCGTGCATGAGTAATTCCATTGTAGGCTTGCTGGACGGTAATGGGTTGGAGGAGATTTACCATGTAATCAAGTTAGTTTTGTTAGGGTTTGATCCTAGTATCCACTATGTTCTGAGATTGATGTTGCTATGACTTTGCTATGCTTAATGCTTGTCACTAGGGCCCGAGTGCCATGATTTGAGATCTGAACCAATTATGTTAGTATGAATATATGTGTGTTCTTGATCCTATCTTGCAAGTCTATAGTCACCTATTATGTGTTATGATCCGACAACCCCGAAGTGACAATAATCGGGATACTTCTCGGTGATGACCGTAGTTTGAGGAGTTCATGTATTCACTATGAGTTAATGCTTTGTTCCAGTTCTCTATTAAAAGGAGGCCTTAATATCCCTTAGTTTCCGCTAGGACCCCGCTGCCACGGGGGGGTAGGAAAAAATATGGCATGCAAGTTCTTGTCCATAAGCACATATGACTATTTACGGAATACATGCCTACATTACATTCATGAATTGGAGCTAGTTTTGTGTCATCCTATGTTATAGATATTACATGAGGAATCACATCTGGCATAATTATCCACCACTGATCCATTGCCTACGAGCTTTTCATATATTGTTCTTCGCTTATTTACTTTTCCGTTTCTACTGTTACAACTACTACAAAAACCCCAAAACATTTATCTTTACTTTTGCTACTGTTACCTTTATTATCACACCACTTTTGCTACTAAACACTTAGCTGTAGATACTAAGTTATCCAGGTGTGGTTGAATTGACAACTCAACTGCTAATACTCAAGAATATTCTTTGGCTCCCCTTATGTCGAATCAATAAATTTGGGTTGAATACTTTACCCTCGAAAGCTGTTGCGATTCTCTACACTTGTGGGTTATCAAGACTAATTTCTGGCTCCGTTGCCGGGGAGCATAGCTCTATTCTCTGAGTCACTTGGGATTTATATCTGTTGATCACTATGAAGATCTTGAAAGAGGACCGAACTAGTATTTTGCCCTCAACTACGAGGGGAGGTAAGGAACTGCCATCTAGCTCTGCACTAGATTCTCCTTCCATTATTAGTAAGCTTGCGACACCTAAACCTGCTACTGCTATGAATTCCGATATGTCGCATGTTATTGATGATGCCACTTCTTCTATGCATGATGAAACTACTTCTGTGCATGATACTACTTTGCCATTAGGTGAATTTCTTGATGAACAACTTGCTAGAGTTAGGGGGAATGAAATTATTCAAGATGCTATTATTGATGATAGTGATGATGAAGGTTCTCCCAATCATTATGTATTGCTTGTTGTTCCTAAGGGATATGTTATGAATGAAGAAGCTGCGAGGGAAATCTTTGCTTGCAATGATAGATATGATCTTTAGATATTATTAGCTAAATGGAAGTAGCAGTCTCTTAATGCTAGAATGAAACATGACCCTGCTTTTGCTACTTCACCTATATGTGTTACTGATAAGGATTATGAATTCTCTATTGATCCTGAGATTATTACTTTAGTTGAATCTGATCCTTTTTATGGCCTTGAATCTGAAACTGTTGTGGCACATCTTACCAAGTTGAATTATATAGCTACCCTATTTACTCATGATGAGAAGTCTCGCTATTTTTATATCCTTAAGATATTTCTGTTCTCATTAAAGGGTGATGCTAAGACTTGGTATAATTCTCTTGCTCCTGGTTTTGTGCGTAGTCCCTAGGATATGATTTATTACTTCTCTGCTAAATATTTCCCTGCTCATAAGAAACAAGCTGCCTTGCGGGAAATACATAAGTTTGTGCAAATCAAAGAAGAGAGTCTCCCACAAGCTTGGCAGAGGCTTCTCCGGTTACTTAATGCTTTGCCTGATCATCCTCTTAAGAAAAATGAAATACTTGATATCTTTTATAATGGACTAACCGATGCTTCCAAGGACTACTTGGATAGTTGTGATGGTTGTGTTTTCATGGAAAGAACAGTCGACGAAGCTGAAATATCATTGAATAATATGTTGACTAATGAAAATAATTGGACTCTTCCCGAGCCAATTCCTGAGGCAATTCCTGAACCAATTGAGCCAACTCCTAAGCCTATTCCTAAACCCACTCCAAAGAAGAGAGGTGTTTTATTTCTCGGTCCTGAAGATATGCAAGAGGCAAAGAAATCAATGAAAGAAAAAGGTATTAAAGATGAAGATGTTAAGAATTTACCTCCTATTGAAGAAATACATGGTCTTAATATACCGCCTGTTGAAGAACCACATTGTCTTGATAACCTGACACAGCTAGTAAAGGTAAATTCTCTCTATAGATATGATAAAGTTGAAATCCCCTCTACTAAATTTCATAGCCCTTCCTTAGATGAATTTGATTACTTTATGGCTAGACAAGAAAGTTTTAATGCTTATGTTGGTAGAGAGTTAAATAATAATGCTTTCGAGATAGAATGCGTAAGCGATAATATGGCTAGAGTTAACGATGAACTTCAACTCATTAGCAAATATGCTTCTATGGTCGCTACTCAAGCTGAGCAAGTACTTAAAGCTCAAAATGATTTGCTTGATGAATTAAATAATAAAAATGACTTTGATGTTAGAGTGGCAACTAGAACTGGTAGAATGACTCAGGAACCTTTGTATCTTGAAGGCCACCCTAAGAGAATCGAGCAAGATTTTCAGAGAAATAATTTAGAGGCACCTAGTTCTTCTAAAAAGAAGAAAAAGAAAAACGATAGGACTTTGCATGCTTCTAGTGAACCTACTGTAGACACACATGAGAATCCCAATGATATTTCTATTTCTGATGCTGAAACACAATCAGGTGATGAACATGAACCAAGTGATAATGTTAATGATAATGTTCATGTTGATGCTCAACCAAGCAAAAATAATGATGTAGAGATTGAACCTGCTGTTGATCTTGATAACCCACAATCAAAGAATCAACGTTATGATAAGAGAGGTTTTGTTGCTAGGAAGCACGGTATAGAAAGAGAACCATGGGTTCAGAAACCCATGCCCTTTCCTCCTAAACCATCCAAGTCAAAGGATGATGAGGATTTTGAGTGCTTTGCTGAAATGATTAGACCTATTTTCTTACATGTGCGCTTAACTGATATGCTTAAAGTAAATCCTTATGCTAAGTATATGAAGGATATCATTACAAATAAAAGAAAGATACCGGAAGCTGAAATTTCCACCATGCTTGCTAATTACACTTTTAAGGGTGGAATACCAAAGAAACTTGGAGATCCGGGGGTACCAACTATACCATGATCCATTAAAAGAAATTATGTTAGAACTGCTTTATGTGATCTTGGAGCCGGTGTTAGTGTTATGCCTCTCTCTTTATATCGTAGACTTGAATTGAATAAGTTGACACCTACTGAAATATCTTTGCAAATGGCCGATAAATCAACTCCTATACCTGTCGGTATTTGTGAGGATGTGCCTGTTGTGGTTGCAAATGTCACTATCTTAACAGACTTTGTTATTCTTGATATTCCCGAGGATGATAGTATGTCTATTATCCTTGGTAGACCTTTTCTTAACACTGCAGGGACTGTTATCGATTGCAACAAAGGCAATGTCACTTTTCATGTTAATGGTAATGAGAATATGGTACACTTTCCGAGGAAACAATCTCAAGTTCATAGCATCAATTCTATTGGAAAAGTTCCAACTATTATTATTGGGGGTTTTGAATTTCCTCTCCCTACTGTCAAGAAAAAGTATGATATTCTTATTGGTGGGGATTTTCATATCACCATTGAGGTAACCTAGTGTTATTCGAAATTTCTCCGGTTCCGTGTTATTTGGAATGACTTTGTTAACAAGACTTGATCAACCTTGTTAGTGGATTCATTTTGATGATCACGAGATCGATGAAAATAGAAGGCATAATCTTCTGTACCCTCTTTTTACTTTCTGTTATTTAGAATAAATAAAGCAAAAATAGTATTATCCGTCTGTTTTCTGAATTATCCGTGCAATAAAAAATAGTCCGAAAATAAAAGTGCTCCAAATGCCCTGCAAATTTATTATGATTTTTTCTGGAATATTTGAGGATTTTAGGCACTGAAAACACTGCAAGAGGGGCAAGCACCAGGCCACGAGAGAGGAGGGCACGCCCCCCCTGTAGGGCGCGCCCCCCTATCTCGTGGGCCCCTGGTGGCTCCCCTCCACTTATGCCAGCACCCACACACTTAATCTTCTACCCAAAAAATCTCCATCCAGCTCAAGCCCGAGTTGTAGCTCGTTTTGCTGCGATTCGATCTTTTAGCTCAAAGCTCCATTCGCAAAACTGCTTTGAGAGATTGTTTCTTGGTATGTGACTCCTCCATTGGTCCAATTAGTTTTTGTTCTAGTGCATTATTCATTGCAAATTTTTGCTACATAGGTGACCATGTTCTTGAGCTTGCATGTTAAATTTTTGAGGTCCCAAGCAATTCCAATGCATGATATAGGCTCTAGGCACTTGTAGGAGTAGTTGCTATCAATCTTGTTTAGTTTTATTCACTTTTATTTCGAAGTTACTAAAATTTCAGAAATTTTCAGAAAAAGAATTATGCTTAGAAGAATGTACCAAGGTGGTTCCTCGGCAAAGAAAGGGCCAAGGATTGTTGTACATGAGCAAGATGTTGAATTGCCAAGGGAAGCGGATGTACGAGCTTGTGAGTGGCCATCCGATGATTTTATGGTCGAAGCAGGCTTCAAGGAGGAATTTGATGCGTATGTGTGTAATGTCGAGCTGGAGGACTTCTTACAAGATAAGTTTCCTCAGTACTATCAATTGACTGATTCCTTTGTGTGGAGGTTCCAATATAACTGTGCGCGTAATTATCCTAGTGTCATGTTTGATATTTATGATACATCTTATACCATGGATTTAGAGGATTTCACAACTGCTTGCAAACTCCCGCAGTGGGGTAATATTAATGATCCTCGCAAATCTGAATTTGGAGATTTTCTTGCTAGTATTACTGTGGGAGAATCTAGGGACATAGCACAAGCTACCATAGGGAGCATTCATTTTCCTGCTATACATTATTTTGCTCTCTTTATTGGTAGATGCATTAAGGTAAGGACGAAGCATGTCACATGTGTGTCCCTGATCTTTGTGTCCTCAAGAGTGTTGTGTCACGTTATAAAGGTTATAACTTGGGGGCAATAGTTGCACGTAGGTTGCAGAATAATAGAAGAAAGGGGGATTTATTTGGAGGAATTTATGCAACCCGTGTGGCTAATTATCTTAATATAGCCCCACGAGAGGGGGATATGATTTTACCTCCCTTTTATTTGGATAAAGAAGCCATGTTCAATCATCAATTTCTTGAGAGGAATGAACAATTCCTCCATTATCGACTAATCTATGACAGACGCAACATCGTCCCTGTTACTCTTCCTGCTCCCTACATTTTTGATTCTCAGGCAAAAGGAAGATATGTTGTCACCAGGGAGGAAGCAGTTGAATACGATAGGGGAGTGGAGGCAGCTCGCCAACACGCTGCTGCTCAGGAGGCGGTTGCCGCTGCATCTCAGTACAACCCGAGTTTCACTTATGGATATCAGCCAGGCGGTCTGTCGGTGTACTAGAGTAGGGGTACCCTAGTATCCCGAACTTGTGCACGGGCAGTCGCAGCACCCCGCTGCAAGGCTTGCCGGGTGACCGCCAAGGTCCTCCGTGGTTCCTTTGGAGCCATTCAAGAACAAAGTATTCAAGCCAAGGAGACAAGGCCCCGGCAAGAGGAGCTTGCCGGGAAGGCCAACCAAGGCATCTCAAGGAACTTGCCGCGACGCACCACGCGTCCCGGCAAGGCCCGGTGAGTGACAAGCTTCCGGACACAACAAGACAACGACTGCGGCAAGGCGCTTGCCGCGGCAAGCTACCACTCTGTACCCGCGCTCCAGCACATCCACCAACGTGTCGCCCTGGGGCCTTTCCAGGCGCGCGTGGCAAGAGGCTGTGCAGCCAGCGGTGCACGGTGGCAAACGACGCTGACAAGACTGCCATCGTGGCGAGTGGTGGCGTCCCTGACGGTCCCTTTTTGCACTATTTGGGCGACACAGACGGGCATTTAATGCCTTTGTCCCCTGCCGTCAGGGTTAGGTATGATACACTGTACAGGTGGTTGTACCAACCGCAATTCCTTTTCCATTTTTACCCTTATCTACGTTGCCACCTGTCGGTGACCCCTTTAGCATATAAAAGGAGGCCCATACGCAACGTAGAGGGGGGTTCGAAGGCAGAAAAACACTCACGCTCGGTCTCGTTAGCAGCTAGTGTGTACTGTAGCACTCAGCGCTCTCGAGCAAGAACTCAATACACTCAGACATGTAGCAGTAGGAGTGTTATCTCTCTGGAGAGCTCCGAAGCTGGGTAAACTGCTCGTGTGCTTCGCCTCGATCCACTCTTCGTGCGATTTCCGCCCCCCGCCGAACCGAAAGGGGCTCGGTCCGCCGGTCCCATAGGTGTTCGTGGATCAGTTTCCCCGACATCTTTGGCGCGCCAGGTAGGGGGCGTCGAGGTTGTGTGAACCTGATCCGGCGTTCACACGAGCTAGATCTTCATCTTCTTCATCGACATGCCACCGAAGAAGAAGACTTCGGCCGCAGATGTTGCGTCCACGTCGATCCCACCACCACCGGAGCAAACGGGTGGTGGGGTAGACGCCGGCGGAAGAACATGCATCGACGAGGGAGCTCACGGCGCTGCCAGGTCCAAGGACAAGGCTGTGCAGACCTCGGCGTCCGTGCATGCGCCGCGCCCATCTCAGGAGGCGCAGGACCGACAGCGTCATGGTATTCACAGTGCCATATGTTTGTTGGACCAAGATCGAGCTGGTGGATCTCGGGGCGCTCAAGACCAGCATGCATGCCAACGTGCTGGCACGAGCGAGACACGGTCGCCTGGACGGGATACTGCTCCTTCTAACATAGTTAGAAGTCCGAGCATATCCCGCTCCTCGCGCCGTTCGCCACTGCCGCCCACCACTCCAGCAGAAGCTTTGGCGCGAGCTCAACTGCTCCTGGATTACCCTCCAACGGCAGACAAGATCGATGGATGGAGGGCCACCATTCAGAGTCTCATCGGCTTCGCCAACAGCGACACTCCGCGGCAGCCGAGTACATCGCTGCCGCGGCAGGACTGCCAGGCACGAGCCCATGGCGACGAAACCGGTGGGGATGCAACCACCATGCACTCTCCACCCCGAAGGCCAAGATCACCGACACGCCAGATCCACCTCGACAGAGACTGCACCGCATCATCAGATCCACGAGCTCGTCGCGATCAGTGCCAAGTTCTTCACGAACGACAGCAAGAAGACGCTCGTACTCGCATCGAGCGCCAAAGAGAAGCGCGGCGTCAATCGGACCAGCGCGCTGGGCCCTCTGTCGACATGCGTGCACCAGGGGAACCAGGCGACTTGCCGTACGCGGTAGGTTGCCCTGCGTTCACTCGTGAGCTGCGGCAAGTCTAGTGGCCCAGCACGAAGAATTTCAAGCCAGATGTACCAGAGAAGTACGACGGCAAGTCGCATCCGTCGGAGTTCCTCAGCATCTACACCATCGCGGTGCAAGCTTCCGGGGGGCGGGACGACAAGATCCTGGCCAACTACTTCCCGTTGGTGCTCAAGCCCAATGTCAGATCCTGGCTCATGCACTTGCCGGACAACTCCATATCTTCCTGGGCAAACCTGTGCCATCAGTTTGTTGGCGCCTTTACAGGCGGCCACAAGCCTCATGGCCAAGAGAGCGACCTTCATCTGCTCGCCCAGAAGGAATGAGAGCCCCTGCGCAAGTACATTCAGAGATTCAGCCGTGTACAGCACAACATCCCAGATGTCCACCCTGCCGCGGTAATCAGGGCGTTCCATCAGAACGTGCGAAACCGCAGAATGCGGGAGGAGATGGCGATGTGCAAGATCAGAGACGTCAGTGAGCTATATGCCCTGGCCGACAAGTGTGCACGTGCTGAGGAAGGGAGGAAACTCCCCGGAGAGAATACAGAAGCAGGAGGATCTGATAGTGAGGAGGCTGCCCCGGCAAAGAAAAACCTGCGGCGGAACAACAGGAAGAAGAAAGGCAAAGATGTGCTAGTCGTTGAGCAGTCCGGCAAAGGAGGTGGCGCCAAGAAAGCCAAAGCTCGTAGCTCCGGCGAAGAGATTGCCGCAGGCACCAACTACCAGGCTGTGGTGGTCGCCGACAAGCAGGACGCACCAACAAGCAGTACTGCAAGATCCACCGCACCAAGGGCCACGATCTCCAAAGCTGCAAGAAGGTCGAGCAGCTTGTCGAGCAGCAAAAGGCTGAATACGAGCGACGCGACAAGGAGAAAGCCCAGGAAGGTGCTGGAGGAGCCGGCAAGAAACGCCCCGGCCGAGGAGGACGCCTCGGCAAGGCCAAGCAGCGGCAAGGAGACAGACCTCCCCGCGGCCGCGACAAGGATGAAGATGACGACGACGATGAAGATATGGATGATGACGAGACCGATGAGCAGGAGTTCCAGAAAGCCACAGAGGTCATGTGCGTTGACGGCTGTGCTTCTATGCATACCTCACACCGCCAGCTCAAGCAGTGGGTGCGGGAAGTCAATGCGGCAGAACCACCCGTCGAGTCACGCAAGCCTCTGAAATGGTCCAGCACACCTATCATCTTTGATATTGAGGACCACCCTGATCGCATAACTGCGGTCGGGTGCTTGCCAATGTTGGTTTCACCAACTATCCGCAACCTCAAGGTCACTAAGATGCTAGTTGACGGTGGGGCCGGCTTGAACCTGATCTCCTCCGCGATACTCCAGAAACTCCAGATCTCTGATGGTGAGCTCGAAGAGACCGGCACATTCCAAGGAATCAATCCGGGAAGGAGCAAGCCTAAGGGAAAGATCACGTTGCCGGTGACATTTGGCAGCGAGTTGAACTTCAGGTCTGAGAGGGTCACTTTTGATGTTGCTGACTTTCCATTGCCTTACAATGGGATACTCGGCCGTCCAGCACTCGCCAAATTCATGGCAGCCTCTCACTATGCATACAACATGCTGAAGATGCCAGGCCCGATAAGTGTCATCTCTGTCCCTGGCGACAAGAAGGATGCTCTTATCTGCGCTGACAAGATCTACCGGGAAGCAGCAGCCGCAACAGATCGCAAGTCACTTGCCGTTGAAGCTCCCGGGGCGAAGAAGAAGACCAAGTCCGGCAAGAGTTCTGATGCCCACTCCGGCAAGCGCACCTCTTCGGAGTGCTGCTCTACCGTCGAGGACGCACCATCGAGCTCCACCGGCAAGTGTAAGAAGACAATGGCAGCTCCACCAGAGACCAAGAAGGTGTCCGCCAAGGAGGACGGCACTGGTGGTACCTTCACCATCAGTGCCACTCTCGACCCTAAATAGGAAAGCGCGCTCGTTGCTTTCCTGCGGGTGAACGTCGATGTGTTTGCGTGGCAACCGTCTGACATCCCCGGTGTTCCCAGGAAAGTAATCGAGCACCATCTTGCCGTCTGTCCTCATGCGCGGCCCGTCAAGCAGAAAGTCAGGAAACATGCAGTGGAGCGCCAAGAATTCATCGCAGAAGAAATCAAGAAATTGGAAGCAGCAGGCCTTGTCAGAGGAGTGCTCCATCCTACATGGTTGGCCAACCCTGTAGTCGTGCGCAAGGCAAACGGGAAATGGAGGCTTTGTATCGACTTTACCGATGTCAATAAAGCTTGTCCCAAAGACCCATTTCCCTTGCCGCGCATCGACCAGATTGTTGACTCCACGGCTGGATGTGACTTGCTTTCATTTCTTGATGCATACTTAGGATACCATCAGATCTTCATGGCAGAAGAGGATGAGGAGAAGACCGCATTCATCACCCCATGTGGCACATACTGTTTCGTACGGATGCCTTTCGGTTTAAAGAATGTTGGTTCAACATTTGCATGGGTAGTCCATGACGCTTTTGAGCCACAAATACACAGAAATGTGGAAGCCTAACTGGATGACATAGTGGTCAAGAGCAAGGACAAGGCGACTCTGATTCAAGATTTACACGAAACCTTTGCAAATCTGCGCCAGATCAACCTCAAGCTTAACCCCGAGAAGTGTGTTTGGAGTCCCCTCCGGCAAGCTTCTCGGGTTCTTCGTGTCTCAGCGGGGAACTGAAGCCAATCCCGACAAGATCAAGGCCATTGAGCAGATTGAAGCACCAAAGCACGTCAAGGATGTACGAAGACTTGTCGGTTGCGTAGCTGCTCTCAGCAGGTTTATCTCTAGATCTGCTGAGCGCGCCCTTCCGTTTTTCAAAATATTGAAAAAGGCAGGTCCAATGAAATGGACTCCGGAGGCGGAGGCTGCGCTGCAGGACTTGAAGTGATACCTGTCCTCCGCTCCAACACTTGTCGCACCTAAGCCACAAGAGAAGTTGCTGCTATATATAGCAGCAACCAACCAAGTGGTTAGTGTTGCGTTAGTAGCGGAGAGGGAGGCGGATGATGAGCCAGCAACCACGGCAAATGCATCCAGCGACAAGCAAGGGACTTCACCGGCAAGCTCTGGTCCCGACAAAGATGGATCTGCGCAGGCGCGTGAGAAGATGCAGAAAAGAATGGTGCAGCGCCCAGTTTACTTTGTCAGTTCCCTTCTGTAGGGAGCTAGGTCAAGGTACTCTGGCGTGCAGAAATTGCTTTTCGGCCTTCTCATGGCCTTGAGAAAGCTGCACCATTACTTCCAAGCACATGAGATCACAGTCGTCTCTCGTTTTCCGCTGAAGAGGATACTGCAAAATCCAGAAGCAACAGGCAGAATTGTCGAGTGGGCACTGGAACTGTCAAGCTTTGGCCTCAAGTTTGAGAGCACTTCAACTATCCAAAGCAGAGCATTGGCGGAGTTCATAGCAGAATGGACGCCAACACAAGATGAAGAAATTCCAGAAACGAGCATCCCCGTCAAGGAAGCAAGCAAAGAGTGGCTGATGTACTTTGATGGTGCCTTCTCGCTGCAAGGCGCCGGTGCGGGCGTGCTACTTGTTGCACCCACCGGAGAGCACCTCAAGTACGTAGTCCAGATGCACTTTCCCAAGGAGCAAGCAACGAACAATACCGCAGAGTATGAAGGTTTGCTTGCCAGTCTCAGGATCGCGGCAGACCTTGGGATCAAGAAGCTCATTGTCAGGGGTGGCTCACAACTTGTCATCCGCCAAGTGAACAAGAATTATCAAAGTCCGTTGATGGAAGCTTACGTTGATTAAGTGAGAAAGCTAGAAGAGCACTTTGACGGCCTATGGATGGAACATGTTCCAAGAGCTCAGAACGACATTGTCGATGGCCTGTCGAAGTGCGCCGCACTTAAGTTACCTGTGGAACCAGGGATCTTTGTGCTCAAACTGACTCAACCATCTGTAACGCCATCAACTAGACAGAGCAAAAAGAGGAAGTTGATTTCTGGTTACTATTTTCCGACAGAACTCCCCGAAGCCGCCGCCAAGAAGGTCCCCAAAATCAACCCCAAGGGTGCTGAGGAGCAGTCTGCTCCGGCAAGCCCTAGGGTTTGTTCCGTTGAAGCAGACGCTCCCGACAAGTTTTGCTCCGGCAAGCTTGCCGGGGAACCTCAAGCTCCGGCTGAACCGCAGGTTCTCGCCGTAGAAGCGGATGTTCCCGTAGCAGCGGATGTGCCTTTAGTCCTTGTTGTCGAGCTGCAAGCTCCAGCATGGGCACAACAAATTGTCCGTTTCCTTCAGACAGGAGAACTTCCCGAAGATCAAGAAGAAGCGGAAAGAGTAGCCCGGCAGTCAAGTATGTACCAGTTTGTCGATAACACACTGTACAGAAGAAGACTCAACGGTGTGAAATTGAAGTGTATTCTCCGGGAAGACGGACAAAAGCTGTTGGCAGAGATACACGGAGGCATATGTGGTCACCACATTGGCGCAAGAGCACTTGCCGGCAAAGCGTTCCGGCAAGGTTTCTTTTGGCCGACAGCCCTCCAGGATGCAACTGCACAAGTAACCAAGTGTGAAGCGTGCCAGTTCCATTCCAAGCAGAAACACCAGCCAGCTCAAGCTCTCCAGACGATCCCTTTATCCTGGCCATTTTCGGTCTGGGGGCTCGACATCCTCGGCCCCTTTCCCCGAGCTGTCGGGGGCTTTGAGTACTTGTACGTTGCAATCGACAAGTTCACAAAGTGGCCGGAAGTGGAAGCAGTGAGGAAGGTGACAGCACAGTCAGCAGTCAAGTTCTTTAGGTTGATTGTTTGCTGCTTCGGGATCCCTAACAGGATCATCACCGACAACGGCACGCAATTCACGAGCCGTAAGGCTCCATATCTTTATTTTCTCTTCTTTCTTTTTCTCAAAAAGGAAAGGAAGGTTCCCTCGCCCACAAGTTTGCCGGGGGGAAAGGAGAAGATAAGGGTGTGGACCAAGCATCATTCAAGGAAGTTTCGCCTTACCGGGAAGCAAACGACAAAAAAGCTAAGTTGCCAAAGTTTGAGCAATCAGTTTTAATTTTTAAGTTATCTTCCTCGAACGACCGTACTTTGTATGGAAAACCTGTGCGCGGAGGAACCCACTCGTAGCTAGTTGCGCCCTTACTTTGTTTCGAGTCCGCTCAACAACTTAAGTGGGCTGCGACTAGTTGCGACAAGGTTTCTTGTCGGAAGCGGCACCGCCAGCAGGCTGCTGACGTCCCGCACTCAGCGCTCGCGGCCCAGGTGCATGCGCCGACAAGTTCCCTAAAAGCGTAGGGCAAAAACATACAAAGGAAGGAATCAAGTAAAGGAAATAACATAGCAATCACTACCCAAAACAGAGTCATATTACAAGATAGCTTGTCGCAGCTCTAATAGATTGTTCTCATGACATGACCAACAGCGACAAGAAAAAAAGAAAACGGGCGGCCTAATCTATGCGATCGCCCTCAACCCTCTTGATATCGCTCACCTTGTCCACAATGGGTGCGACAAGGGTCTTGAGCACTTCCAGATCAGCATCCGACGACAAGGTCCTGAGGATGTTGGTGAGGTTGAGGCCTGGGTTGCGGAAGGCCACCTTCACCAGCACCTTTTGAAGAACTCCCGTGCAGATCTTGTGCGACTCATCGGCCAGCTGCTTTGGGATCTTCTCCCGGAGTCGCTGGAGGGCCGTCGCCACGCCTTTGAAGAACAAGCTGAGCTTGGCGCTGGGTTGGAGGTGCTCATCGGAGGAATACCCGAGATCCTCCATCCCCAGTTGCGCCAGCTCCCCGTCGATGGCTACGGCAACATCCACGAGACCCTCGGTCCAGTGCTCCACATTCCCCCTAAAAGCATTCTGGGCGGCAGCAGCATTCGCCAGCAGCGCCTTGTCGGCCTTGATCTTCTCCTTCAAGGCCACCTCCTGCTCCCTGGCGCCGTCCAGCGTCTTGGTCAAAGTAGCCAGCTTCAACTCAAGATCTGCGTTGGAGTCCTTGGCGGCGCTAAGCTCTTTGCTCCTCTCAGCGAGACGACCCTGCAGCTCGCCATGAGCGGCGACGTCCTTCTCGCGCTCACGCTTGAGCGCACCAAGCTCCTCGCTGCTCACCTTGAGATCGGCCTCCAGCTGCGCCATCTTTGTCTCCAGCTCCTTCTTGGCGGCCTCGGCAACTGCGGCAGCATCCTCTGCTTCCTTGAGAGCCCCACCAAATATTTGCTCGCGCGCGGCAAGCTCCTCCTCGTGGCTGTCAAGGTTGACCTTGCGCTGCGCCAACTCGCCTTCCTGCGCAGATAGCTTTTTGGCAACAAGCCGCTGTTGTTCTTCAACTTCAGCCTTCTCGAGGAGGAAGGCTTTTCGCTCCTCGGCGACTTGCTCCCGCTCCTCTGCCAGGGATCGGAGAGCTTCCTGCCTGAGACCCCGGAGCTCCTCTGCGCGCTTCTCGATGTCCACTCCCGCCTTTGCGACAAGCGCTTCTCGGGATTCCAGCTTGGCCTGTCGGGCGCGGTAAAGCGACAACAGCTTCCGCAGCAGCCGCTCCTCCTCAGGCTCGTCGCTGCTGCTGCTTGGCGCGTCGACCAGCGTCAGCCCAACGGAGGTGAGCACCTCTCCATCCAAGATCTCTCCTTCGACCGGCGCCCTGGAGCTTGACGCCCAGGGGAGCTTGATGAAGATGTCGTCGCCAGCCTTCAAATAGGCGCCGGGCTGGGGCTCTTCGGAGCCTGGCGCTGCAGCAACGGCGGAGGGATCGGCGGTCAGCGTAGCGCCTGATGCTCCTGCGGCCTCGGGGCCGTCAGTGCGATCGCCGGATCCCTCGCCAGCTTCTGCAACGGCAGCTTTGGCGGCCTCTTCGCCGGCGGGATCATCAGCGCCGGCTTCTCCTTCGGTGGCAACGGCGTCGTCGGTATTGCTGTGCGCGTTCTCCTCGCCGGCGACCTCGGTTTCCATTGGCTCCGTGGTAGATGGATCTGACGAACGGAAAAAGGAGAAAAGTCAAGCAAATATCCAAAAAGAAAATCAGAAGAAGAAGAACCCAAGGGAAGTTTTCAAGCAAGAGGATTACCTGTACTAGGATCTGCAGTCATGGTCTCAACCACCGGGGGGTCGCCAGTGCTGTCCCTTGCCAGAGAACTGTCCCTTGCCGGAGAACGCTCCCTTGCCGGGGAATCCTCCCTTGGCGGTGTAGTCGAAGCAGATGGCATTTCGGGAGCGGCTCCCGGGCACTCCTGGTGAGGCTGCTCTGCTCCTACACAAACCAACAGTCAGATATCAGCAAAGAAAGAGCACCCATGCGCGCCTGACAGTAGGAAGTAAACTATACACTTACGCTGGGGGCTGCTTTGGGGAAAAGTTGCCGGGTCCGCCAAGGTGGTCTCGGACACGCCCCCTGCTGTCGCGGTGGGTTCGTCCTCGATGACAATCACCGGGACCTTGGCTCTCTTTGCCGCTCTCTGGGCCAGAGTCCTGAAAAGGAATGGGTTCGGAGTAAAGCAAATCAGATACAAGACAAAACAGCAAGAATTGAAGAACTACAAGTACAACAAAGAATCTTACTCTTCTTCTTATTCGTCAGAGCTGAGCGTGGAGAGATCGAAGTCCGGCTCGCCTCCGGTGCGACGAGGCGGAGGAGTAGGTTCCCTTGTCCGCTTGGCAGGAGCAGTAGCGGTGGACCGGGAAGACCCCGCTCCAGTTGCCGCAGCGGCGTGAGGCGCTCCCGCGGCAACAGTGCTTGCCGCGGTAGAGCGTGTCGCGCGGCATGGCGGCTATTGACTCGTCTGCCTCCCCGCTACGTCCCCGGCCTTGCGGAGACGCCTTCTTGGTGGAGCTAGGGGCTCCGCTTGCGGCGAGCTGGCTGAAGGTGGGGAGGAGGAGGAGCCGATCTTCAACGAGTCGGTCGCGCCCTCGGCGGGCTCGCTCGACTCCGCTTCAGGCCCGACAAGCTCTTCCTTGCCGGCAAGCTCCTCTCGCTCGACAAGGCTTGCCGCCTCTGCTGCCTCTGCCTCCTCCACAGTGAATCCGAACTCGCTCGCGGCAGCGGCTGCTGCCGCCTCTTCCAGCCTATTGGCGATGCGCTGCATCTCCGCATCGGTTGTGTCGCGGGTAAGGCTCTTCTGTTCATCGGAGCGGACCGGCACTTCTACCAAGCCGTCAAAGAACTCCTACACGACGTCGTCTGCAGGCTCTTGCCAAGTTGGGACAATTCCATGCGAATCGCACAGCGGCATCATTGCACGGATGCGGTCGAGCAAGGAGTTGTTGCATAGCGGAACGACACCCCTCGGCAACATGAACGCTTCGGGATGCTGAGGATCGCGCTTGAACAGTTCCAGGATCATCGCGTCCAGTTCCAGGACAGTGAAGTTGAAGTTGAGGCCCGGGCGCAGCCTCATGATATCCGCCGCGTTCTGGAACTCCTAGGCGGGTCTCCTCCTCTCCTGTAGGGGGGCGATGCGGCGGCGAAGAAAATCTGCGCCAACGGCGCCTACGGTGAGCCCAGCAAGCCTGAGGCGTAGGATCCGGGTGACGGCAATCTTCAGCCTATCGTCTTCCGGGGCCACGTTGCTCCAATCGTTGTCGCGCGCTATTGGGGCTTGGCACTGGGCGGTAAATGGCTGCGGGTTCTCCTCGACAATCCAGCACCATTCTGCTCTCCATTCCTCCCACTTGCTGCGGAGCTCTCCCTCTAGATAAGCTTCCTTCTTGCCAGCTCTGGAGATCCAGGCGATTCCGCCGGATAAAGGCTCCCCTCTCTCAACTCGGGGCATAAAGAAGTGGCGGAAAAGAGCTACATTTGGATAGACTCCGACAAAGTTTTCGCAGAGATGTGCGAAAACTGCCATGGTCAGAACAGCATTGGGGGTGAAGTCAAGGAGGCGGAACCCGTAGGTGTTCATGATATCACAGAAAAATTTAGAGAAAGGTGGGCAGAGCCCGCAGTAGAAGAACAACGCGAACAAAGGGTATCCATTCGGAGCCAGTTCCGAAGCGGCAGCTGGGAGTACCTTTGTACGCGGATGCGCTCGCATCTCCGTCGACCAGAAGAGGTAGTAGTACTCCCTCAGCTCCTTCGCGGCGAGCTGGGGGGAGATTGCCCGCTCCTTTCGCAGCGCCGCGAGCCGCTGCGCCTCGGCCGACTTCATGACCTTCCTCTTGTCGGCTTTTGGAACCATGGCGGAGGTGGTGGGGGAGATCGACGGCGTTGGTGATGCTGGTGGCGATGGGGGGCGGAGCGCTGCTCTCTTTCAGCTTTGGGAAGAAGGGGGGAGCGGCGGAGATTTCTAAGATTGGAGTAGCAACTGGCGAGATGGGCGAACTGCCCCTGTTTCCCCTGCTTATAAAGAGGGAGGGGGCGGGCGTTCCGTCTTTCCGAATAAAGAAACCACCCACGACCTCTCCCACGATGCCGCATTCGACGCGTGCCGTTCGGGGAGGGAGCGGTGGATACGGAGTAAGATACGGCGTAACCCAGGCCGCGCGTGCCCGTGCCTGTTTTGGGCCTGGCCCAACAGCGCTCGGCGCCATGTGTGGCCCAGGCCCGGGGGCTCCTGTCGGTGTACTAGAGTAGCGGTACCCTAGTATCCCGAACTTGTGCACGGGCAGTCGCAGCACCCCGCGGCAAGGCTTGCCGGGTGACCGCCAAGGTCCTCCGTGGTTCCTTTGGAGCCATTCAAGAACAAAGTATTCAAGCCAAGGAGACAAAGCCCCGGCAAGAGGAGCTTGCCGGGAAGGCCAACCAAGGCATCTCAAGGAACTTGCCGCGACGCGCCACGCGTCCCGGCAAGGCCCGGTGAGCGACAAGATTCCGGACGCAACAAGACAACGACCGCGGCAAGGCGCTTTCCGCGGCAAGCTACCACTCTGTACCCGCGCTCCAGCACATCCACCAACGTGTCGCCCTGGGCCTTTCCAGCCGTGCGTGGCAAGAGGCTGTGCAGCCAGCGTTGCGCGGTGGCAAATGACGCTGACAAGACTGCCATCGTGGCGAGTAGTGGCATCCCTGACGGTCCCTTTTTGCACTATTTGGGCGACATAGACGGGCATTTAATGCCTTTGTCCCCTGCCGTCAGGGTTAGGTATGATACACTGTACAGGTGGTTGTACCAACCGCAATTCCTTTTCCATTTTTACCCTTATCTACGTTGCCACCTGTCGATGATCCCTTCAGCATATAAAAGGAGGCCCATACGCAACGTAGAGGGGGGTTCGAAGGCAGAAAAACACTCACGCTCAGTCTCGTTAGCAGCTAGTGTGTACTGTAGCACTCAGCGCTCCCGAGCAAGAACTGAATACACTCACACATGCAGCAGTAGGAGTGTTATCTCTCTGGAGAGCTCCGAAACTGGGTAAACTGCTCGTGTGCTTTGCCTCAATCCTCTCTTCGTGCGATCTCCGCCCCCCGCCGAACTGAAAGGGGCTCGGTCCGCCGGTCCCATAGGTGTTCGTGGATCAGTTTCCCCGACACGGTCCTTGGTACTAGACCAACTTAGGCCAAAAGCCTAATCTTGGGGGAGTACGTATTTCTCACCGACTTTACATTCATGTTCACACACTAGTCGTCGGTGCTCATACTCTTTCATTGTATTATCCATGCTAGTTTAAATTTATTTTTCTCACTTTCTTCTTGTGTGTTTGATAAACCTTAAGAAAAACCCCAAAAAAATTAGTTAGTTTAATTTCCATGCTTGTAGTAGAAATTATAATGAAAACCCAAAAAGATTTCTCGTTCTTCTTCTTACTTGTTGGGAGCTTTCCCGTGTAAATAGTTGTATTTTCTTTTCTTTCCTTTGGGGGTCGAGAAGACCATATTGAAAATGTTTAATGGCTCTCATATGCATGATTGTTTATTATACTTAGAGCCCATATTACCTTGTCTTCTCTCTTGAGTTGAATGCTTGCGGATTCTAGCTTAGTCCAATGCACATGCACTCTTATTATTATACACATCGTTCGGCCGTTCAAGTGAAAGGCAATAATGACAATATATGATGGACTTGTCGAGATGAGAAAAGCTGGAATGAACTCGACCTCTCTTGTTTTTGTAAATATGATGAGTTCATCGTTTCTGAGTCAGCTTATTATGAAGTAAACATATTTGCAATGACATTTAGAGATTATAGTTGCTTGTGCCATGCTTGATTAGCTATGAGTTATAATGGTTTACCTTGCGTGCCAACATGCTATTAGAATGATTATGATGTGATATGAAGGGATGGTATCCTCCTTTGAATGAATTGAGTGACTCGGCTTGGCACATGTTCACGCATGTAGTTGAATCAAATCAACATATCATTCATGATATTTATGTTCATGGTGTATTATATCCTACTCATGCTTGTACTCGGTGTGAATTAGCTTTAATGCATGTTTATGACTGTTGTCGCTCTCTCAGTTGGTCGCTTCCCAGTGTTTTGCTAGCCTTCACCTGTACTAAGCGGGAATACTGCTTGTGCATCCACACTCCTTAAACCCCAAAGTTGTGCCATATGAGTCCACTATACCTTCCTATATGTAGTATTTACTTGTCGTTCCAAGTAAATTTGTATGTGCCAAACACCAAACTTTCAAATGAAATTCTGTTTTGTATGCTCGAGCAGCTCATGTTACAACTAGGGCTGCCTATATCTTCCATGCTAGGTGGGTTATTCTCACGAGGAGTGGACTCCGCTCCTCATTGACGGGAAAGGGCCGGTAACCGGGATGCCCAGTCCCATGATCCAAAAAGATCAAAGCAAATCAAAATAATTAAACAAAACTCCCCCAAGGCTGTTGTTAGTTGGAGGCACTCGTTGTTTCGAGCAAGCCATGGATTGATGCTTGTTGGTGGTTGGGGAGTATAAACCTTTACCATTCTGTTTGGGAACTGCCTATAATGCATGTAGTATGGAAGATACAGCCATCTCATAGTTGTTGCGTTGACAGCGAAAGTATGCCGCTCAAAATGTTATTCAATCTCTATTTTAAAATCGAGCTCTGACACCTCTACAAATTCATGCTTCCCTCTGCGATGGGCCTATCTATTTACTTTTATGTTGAGTCATCACCCTTCTTATTAAAAAGCACCCGCTGGAGAGCACACTGTCATTTGCATTCATTACTATTGGTTTATATTGGGTATGACTTGACTGGATCTCTTTTACCATGAATTACAATGTTTAGTCAGTCCTTGATATTTAAAGGTGGTCTGCATTTATGTTTTGCGGTCTCAGAAAGGGCTAGCGAGATACCATTTTGTTATATCATGTTATGATTGTTTTGAGAAAGTGTTGCTATCTGAGTTTTATTATTATGGCTCGCTAGCTGATTATGCTATTGATATGAGTGATTGTGAGACCTAGGTGTTATTGTGAGTATGGTTAGTTCATAATATGTGCTGAAACTTGAATGCTGGCTTTTCATGTTACAACAACAAGAGCAAATAGAGTTTGTAAAAGTTTTTCTTTATCACCTTCAGTTTATCACCTAAATTGCTTGAGGACAAGCAAAGGTTTAAGCTTGGGGGAGTTGATACATCTCCAACGTATCTACTTTAACTTTTGCCCTTGTTTTGGACTCTAACTTGCATGATTTGAATGAAACTAACCCGGACTGACGCTGTTTTTAGCAAAACTGCCATGATGTTGTTTTATGTGTAGAAAAGAAAAGTTCTCGGAATGTCCCGGAAATCCACGGAGGCACTTTTTGGAATTAATAAGAATTTCTGGGTGAAAGAAATACACCAGGGGGGCCAGGGCCTGTCCACGATACAGGGGGCGCCCCCCCTGTAGGGCACGCCCCCCTATCTCGTGGGCCCCCTGGACCTCCACCAACCTCAACTCCAACTCCATATATTCACGTTCGGGGAGAAAAAATCAGGGAGAAAGTTTCATCGCATTTATGACACGGAGCCGCCGCCAAGCCATAATCTCTCTCGGGAGGGCTGATCTGGAGTCCATTCGGGGCTCCGGAGAGGGGGTTTCGTTGCCGTTGTCATCATCAACCATCCTCCATCACCAATTTCATGATGCTCACCGCCGTGCATGAGTAATTCCATCGTAGGCTTGCTGGACGGTGATGGGTTGGATGAGATTTACCATGTAATCAAGTTAGTTTTGTTAGGGTTTGATCCCTATTATCCACTGTGTTCTGAGATTGATGTTGCTATGACTTTGCTATGCTTAATGCTTGTCACTAGGGCCCGAGTGCAATGATTGCAGATCTGAACCTATTATGTTTTCATGAATATATGTGTGTTCTTGATCCTATCTTGCAAGTCTATAGTCACCTATTATGTGTTATGATCCGACAACCCCAAAGTGACAATAATCGGGATACTTCTCGGTGATGACCGTAGTTTGAGGAGTTCATGTATTCACTATGTGTTAATGCTTTGTTCCGGTTCTCTATTAAAAGGAGGCCTTAATATCCCTTAGTTTCCGCTAGGACCCCGCTGCCACGGGGGGGGGGGGGGGTAGGACAAAAGATGTCATGCAAGTTCTTTTCCATAAGCACGTATTTCTATTTACGGAATACATGCCTACATTACATTGATGAATTGGAGCTAATTCTGTGCCATCCTATGTTATAGCTATTACACGAGGAATCGCACCCGGCATAATTCCATCACTGATCCATTGCCTACGAGCTTTTGATATATTGTTCTTCGCTTATTTACTTTTCTGTTGCTACTGTTACAACTACTACAAAAACCCAAAAACATTTATCTTTACTTTTGCTACTGTTACCTTTATTATCATACCACTTTTGCTACTAAACACTTTGCTGCAGATACTAAGTTATCCAGGTGTGGTTGAATTGACAACTCAACTGCTAATACTCAAGAATATTCTTTGGCTCCCCTTGTGTCGAATCAATAAATTTGGGTCGAATACTTTACCCTCGAAAGCTGTTGCGATCCCCTAGACTTGTGATTTATCACCGCCGCCATCATCTTCACTACCATCACCTCCACCGTTCATCGGCTCTATGTGGTCTTGTAACTTGACCCACTCCTTTATGTTTGAATAGATGTATTTGTTCTCAAGGATACAGATGAACTCTTTTATGATTAGAATGATTATTGCCAAGCGATCCAATATGTTCTTGTTCATGATAGAGTTATTATTCTCATGAGTGTTGAGAGGAGGCCTCACTTGCATTTTCGCCATGATTGGCCGTGGACGAATTACTACCACTACATAGGGTATGATGTTGAGGGAATTCAAGGTGCTAGTAAAACCTCAATCCCTAGTCTTTGCAAGTTGATAGGAGAGTCCAAGTAAACCCATATCTAGCCGCGTCCCTGGGGTAACCGTTAATTAGCATGTGTTGTAACCCTATGGGGGAGACCATGATGGTGGCGTGTGTGGCATGAAGTCTACCTCGAGTACAATGTATACTGTGTCGGGGACCGTCCACTTATGCATATGAAGAGTGGATAGAGGATACGATAGAAAGTGTTTGCTCCGCACTAGATGCGCAGGTCTATTTGTAGTGATGACTTCGGGGTCCTAGAGAAGACTTCATTACTCAAGCACTCTCACTGGTAACTTATTTTCTTTTATTATTGTTTTTTACCTTCTTGTTCTTATTTTAGTTAAACATCCTTTTTATCTAGTTTCCCTAGCAACTTATAGTATAGGCTATTTCCCAACTCTGATTTGGCTGTGTACGTAGTTGTGTTAAGTGACAGCGTGGTTGCGGGGTTTGTAGTGCCTTCCTATTAGCACCCTATGGGTTCGACACTTTACTTATCATGAAAGTGCTACAACAGCCATGTACACTTGTAGGTCATCAGACAGCCCCACGCGCCTCGTTCATCGTAGCCCGACCATGGCTGGGAGGAGTCAGAGCTCTCCTTCGGCGTAGCAAGCTCGCCGCCGACCCCTTCTTCCTCCATGAGCATCGCAGCTACTTGTGAGCTACGTTGGGATTTCCTCAAAGAGGAGAGGATGCTGCAGTACAATAGAGATACTTATTTCCCTCAGTTAAGAACCAAGGTTATCAATCCAGTAGCAGAATCATGCAAAGCCTCATGAACAACACCTGCACACACAAAAGCAAATACTTGCACCCAACATAAACAAGGGGGGTTTATCAATCCCTTCAGTGGTTACTTGCAAGGATTAAATCTCGTAGTGGTAGGTAAATAAATAAGTTGCAAAACAAAATTGTAGGAAGGTATTTTTGTGTTTTTATATATGATAAGAGTAGACTTGGGGCCATAGTTTCACTAGAGGCTTCTCTCTCGAGCACATATTGTACTGTGGGTGAGCATACTGTTGGGGAATTTGATAGAACAGCGCATATGGATTTGTCACGACAGATGTCCTAGCAAAAGCACTTAGGTGTGGAGCCATCGCAATGTAGTTAGCTTGAAGGGGTTGAACGGGAACAAAAAGGCACACATGATTTACCCAGGTTCGGCCCCTCTCAACGAGGTAAAAGCCTATGTCCTTCTTCTAGTTGTATTAATTGAATTTCAATTACAAGGGAGTGAATATGCTTGACCTAGTTCTCGATTGGTTGTTTCTTGAGTTAACCCACCACCGGGTCTCGCCTTTATATACATAGGTCGAGGTCCGGCGGCTTACAAGAGTCCGGGTCATATTACACAACGTAACCGACCCTATTACTAAATTACCCCGCTTTGTTAGGAAAGCTATCATCTGGTCGCTCACGCCTTCGGGTCTTGAGTTCACTCCGGGTCATGGGCCTTCAACATCCTGCTTCTCATCCTTCCTGGGCCATCAATTATAAGTTGCCGACAATATGACCCAGCCCCTCCTGGGCGGGTCATACCAAGGGGTTATGTCCCTAATATTAGGCCCCAGATTGATTTGAACTTGTTCATGTCAATCTTCGATCTTCACTCAGCAACTCCTTTGAATTTCCTCAACTCTTAACCGGACAAGCTTTATATAACCCGCCATAACGGGGACATGACATCACGTTACAAATCCTAGAAAAAGCCCTTATGACATCATAATGGATCTTTGTATTCATCCTTCATTCTGAGAATCGAGGCACCTTTCTTGTTAAGATAATGAGCATGCCTCCTCGATTCCCGTGCCTGCCATTTACTGTTCACTGTTTCCCTTATAAATATCACCGGGGGGGTCCTCTTTTCCTCTTTTTACCCCTACCCCTTTCTCTTCTTCTTCATCACACAACCGAAACCTCCGCAGCTCCGCCACCGTAGTCGACCTCCACAGCAACTCCGACCTAACCACTGCATCAACCTGATTCTGTCTAGAAAACACGATGCCCCTTCGTTGTTCATCAGCATCTATAGGTATTCGTCTTCCCCTGCTTTCAATATACATTAGGGTTTTCTCCGTTCATCGGTGTTCGTCGGCATTCATCGCACTCGCCTGTAGTTCTTCCAATACACTACTTGTGAGGTTGCTTACACGTGTCTCTAAAATTATGAATAAATCGCGCTTTCAACTCAGCCCGTGAACCGATGGAGTTTGCGGGTAGCCCTTTCAACCAGGTTCGAGCCGGCCCATCCAGCATCATGGTGAAGTATTTGGCACACACTGCATCATTAACATCAAACATCTCCATAGCCAGCTAGTAGCTCTCAATCCAAGCCTCAGGTGGAAGATCTGAAGTGTAATTTGGCACCTTAAGAGGGCCGCTGAAATCATTATGCAGACGCTCAATGCATAGAGCTGGCACTAAACACGGCACCCCAACTAACCTGGAAGTCATACCAGCTTCCATAGATGCCGAAGGGTTTTGCTGAAGCTGCTGATGAGACACTAATCGAGCCGCCAGTTCCTCCTCTTGATGTGCTCTCGCCTGATTCCAAAGGGCCTGAATGTTGTTATCATCACGGGGCGGGTTATGCCCATGACGCGGGTTACGATGCCGCTCGCTGCTGGAAACCGCTGGCGACTCAACGTGTCGGCTATAACTTCGACTATGGCGTGGAGTTGAGTGAATTCTCTCTTAGCTATATGAGTAAGCCGCATGTTGAGCCATAGCTGTATGAAGAAATTCCACAGCATTCTGGGTTTCTATCACAGTAGGAGAGTCGCCTTCAACTGGAAGAGCCGCCAAGCGTAAAGCCGCGGCAATCATGTTGTCCAGTAGGTTGGAGTAATGATCTGGAGGTGTCGGCACTCGCTGAGGCGGGGTCAAATCCATACGCGGAGGGTCTGTTAGACAAGGCTAGGCCGCCGCCCCGATCATAGGCGCCTCAACAGCCCGGGTCACACCTGGTAGGTTACTTGGTCCTGCTCCGGGTGTATTAAAAAGATTCCTCCCCTCAAACTGCGGAGGTAGACGGCTCTGGTGCCTCCTTCGCAGGACAACAGTTGACGCATTCTGGTCCAGACTTAGATGAAAGGCCTCTGCCTTATCCACTGCATCTCAGTCTCCAAGGTGGATCGCTCCGTGTCCATGCCTGACGTTTTCTGCCCCAAGATCCTCTCGGGCCTTGGTCACCTGGTCTCGCAGTTTTGCAACCTCCTCATTATGCTGCACTTGAGTCGTCAGACTCACCTCTGTAGCTAACAGAGTCGCCAAAGCATTTAGGATGTCAGATAAGACTTGAGCCGGCGGACGCGCAGAGCCGCTCGAACCAGCCGTTGCAGCAGTAATTGAGCCGGATGTCATGGCCGCAGCAGTTGACGATTGCAACACTGGTTGCGTGCCAGCCACGAAAATTGCGGCCCTGCTCGGTGGCTCATAGAGTTCCGGAATACTGTCGCCATCAGAATAGCCCCCAAGCCCGCCATGTTGCAATTGGTAGATCCATTCGGTTCCGCTGGTTGAGGACTCATCACCTGAATAGATGGTTGTCTCCCCACCAGACATTGAACCTTCCTCGAGATCCGTCCCATGAAGAAAGCCAACGAAAGCACGCTTTCAGACCGGTTGGATTGGCGGGTAGTGTGTGCTAAGCCGTCTCGATGATGTTGGTGCAGGTGTCCGGTTCAGGCTCTGATCCGCCAATTTTGCCGATGAAGACGTGAATTCCGCCAAAGGGGACCTGCTACCCGTACTCGATTGAGTCGGCCTCGGGACCCCAGCCAGCATCATCGATGTAGATCTTTCCGCGGTGACTCTTGGTCATCCGGCCCATGGCGTATCCCTTGATCCCTGATAAGCTTCCCTTAAAAAAATTTGAAACAACCGTGCTCAGGCCCCATGGTGGGCGCCAACTGTCGTGGATTTGTCACGGCAGATGTCCTAGCAAATGGACATAGGAGTGGAGCCATTGCAACATAGTTATCTTGAAGGGGTTGAACGGGAGCAAAAAGATACACAAGATTTACCCAGGTTCGGCCCCTCTCAATGAGGTAAAAGCCTACCTTGAGTTAACCCGGCGCCGGGTCTCGCCTTTATATACACAGGTCGAGGTGCAGCGGCTTACAAGAGTCTGGTTCATATTACACAACGTAACCGACTTCTTAGGCAAGCTATCATCAGGTGGCTCACACCTTCGGGTCCTGAGTTGCCTCCAGGTCATGGGACTTTAACAGCCTGCTTGTAAGCCTTCCTGGGCCTTCAATTAGATGTCATCGACAATATGACCCGTCCCCTCCCGGGCGGGTCATACCACGGGGTTATATCCCCAACACATAGTTACGACGATATTTAAGGGAATGATGATATATACAGGCATCACGTCCGAGGCAAGATGACCGACTCATGCCTACATCTACTACTAATATTGTACCCATTGACCGCTATTAAGTACAAAACAGAGTAACACCTTATGCAAGATGACATGATGTAGACAAAGTAAACCCAATAAATATGAATAAACCCCGTCGTTTTACCATTAATGGAAACAATACAAATATGTGTCTCTTCCCCTACTTTGTCACTGGGATGGAGCACCGCAAGATTGAACCCATCACAAAGCACCTCTCCCATTGCAAGATAAATCAATCTAGTTAGCCAAACCAAATGGATAGACGGGAGAGAAATACAAAGCTATAACAAGCATGCATAACGAAGTTGAGAAAAGACTCAATTAATATTCATGAATAATCTAATCATAAACACACAATTCATCGGACCCCAACAAACACAAGACAAAATAATATTACATCAGATAGAACTCCAAGAACATCAAGGAGAACATTCAGTACTACAGGATGCTGCTAACGCGACACTACGATCACAGACCCTTTGACGAAACTGTGTGCAATGCATTAATCGCAAATGGTGGTCTAAAAATCCGTCAAAAAAGGTGCAAAACATTTGCAATGATGGATGCATCAAACACGGTTCAGATTTTAGTTGCGCGCGCGATGCAGCGCATACGATTCAGTTGAATTAACTGTTTGCGATGAGGAGGAACAAAAGAAACGGGCAGCCAGATAAAGGTGTGTGCGATATACAACATACGGTTCACTCGGATGAACTGTTTGTGATTAGGCAACACAAATGAAACAGTCAGCCAGATCAACGTGTGTGTGATATACGACATGCGGTTCACTCGGATAAACTGTTTGCGTTGAGACAAGAGAACATAGACGGTTCAATATAACAAGATGTGTGTGACACTTGCCAAACAGGCCTGTAATCAGAAATGTGTGCGAAGACCGATAATAACACAGACTATTGCTGCTAATAGGACGTGTGTGTTGTGTGATGGTATTGCATACACAACAACAACATATATATATACACTTATAAGGACATGGTTGCATAACCAAATTAAACATCCACTTACATAGGTGGATACTACAACCATGGCATTTGCACACACCAAAGTAATCTATTACATGCATAATTACATAGGTGGCTACTACACACATGACATTTCCACACACCAAAGTAAAATATATATTACATGCATGATTAACTAGCATAAACGATCATCTGATCATCATCTACTTCTCGTGACGCTTGCTTTGCTTGTGGATCGATCCGGGCTCATCGATTTGGGTAATGAGGCACTTCCTCGTGTCAACGATCCGCCTGTGCATCTTGTAGCATGTGTACACGCTCTTGGTCGCGAACCTGAGGTGAGGTTCGTCCAGTTGCCGCATCCAGGACTCGTGCCAGGATATGGGACGTGTTATGTTGGCATCCTGCTTCATCTTTTTTAGTATTGGTCGCTGATGACTGAGGCGAGTTCAACTAGGGAGTCCTTCGTGCTGCCCCAGACCCTGTAGCGCTCACGGATTTCGACAAGGTTCTTGCAGGCCAAGCCTGTAACCCTCAGCGCTTTTACATCGTCGGTGGTTTCCGCCGCAGCGAACTTGTAGTCGGTACTATTGATAAACCTGGTGAAACGGTCGGAAGGCTCTGTGGCCATGCAGTAGTGGTAGATGAGGACATGATGGCGCATGCACAACTGGACAGCAACCTTCTGATCTACGTTGGGACGACCGGCGGTGTACTGGAGTTTGATGCCGGCCACCTTGTACTTGTCTCGAGCAAGCAACTGCTCAAGGATGTTGATGTAGTCGTTCGTCATGACCGGATCGATGGTGTACACCACTGAGAGATCCGTCTCCTTCGCGTGGGTCTCCACTTTATGCTTGCCGAACTCCATTGAAGCACGGCTAGACATCCCCTCTCTATGTGTCGTCGTGGGTGTGCTTGTTGTGTTGTGGGGCGCGATCGAAAGGTTGAAGAGACTAAGGTTATAATGGCCGCGAGAATTAAAGGGGAAGCCGGGCAACATGGAATATTGGCACGCCCTGATGGCAGTTCTAATTCACAGTGCTTAACTCCATTGTGCCGCACGTAACTACATTGCGTGGCAACACGCGTGGCACAACCACATGCATATGGGGCCCCCGACGTGATCGTGCGCAGGCCCAACCACAGGCAAAGGGCGCGCGGGGGGACGCGGGCAGAGTGCTCCGCGGTTGCCTCAATGGCGAGCAACCATATATATGCATATAGTAGTTGAACACGCAAGGAAAGGCTGTCCACAAGCCGAGCGCGCAAACGGCTGCGAGCAGAGCACGCCGCGGCACCTAACGACGAGCAGAGTTTGCCGAGGGACGCGAGCAGAGGCTGGCACACTGATACGTGGCTAATAAGACGAACTGTGCGAGCGATGTCGGAGACACCAAGCACGAATCAGATTAGAGTTGCGTGTGTGATACGTGGCATACATTTGATCCATCCAAGTTGTTTGTGATGGAATAAGCCGTGTGTGTTGGGGGAAAATGCTTCCTGGTATATAACCTTAAATTTAACCAACAAAATGTTAATGCATGTTAAAACAATTATATAACTGCGAACTATGTTCAAAAACGAATCCAACAATATAATCTTTGGCGACATGCATTCGTATTTTATTAATTAAATCCTAGTTATAAACTAGGACGGGAGTATAGTAGGTAATTAAATCGCAAATGTTTATTTATTAACCGTATGTGTAGTGTCCTTTCGTCCTCCTCTCGCACGTCTTGTCACCTCGCTTCCGCAGACGGTTCGAGCGCAAGCTTGAGCAACGTGCGAGGGCTATTTTGTTCAGTGCATCTGACTATAGATGTGGTGGAACTGTACAATGTACTTCTATACTTGAACTAGCTATTTCAGTACATGGTTGGCAATAATCGGGAAAAAGTTTGGTCGGTTCAGCTGTCGAGTTGAACTGTTTGTATAAATTAGGAACGACTGCTTAATCTATGAATGAAATCTATGCTTAATTACTGAATTTTAGTTGCAAAAATTAGATAGTGCTAGTGATTTTAAGCTGCATATTTTGAAAAATCACAGTGTTACAAGGATTAACAAATGGCAATGTCACTAGATCAACAAATGTCAATCTTTCCAGTTTGACAAATGGCAATATACCAAATATGACAGATGCAAATCTTACCAAATTGTCTGTACGTGGTTGCACACGGGTCATCTGAAAACACCGTTTGCATTGAAGGGAGGTACAAATCCTTCTTGCCAAATTTCCTCTGGGCTTAGCGCCAAAGTCTTACTTTGCATTCCTTATTCAATCTGAACCATTTTCGTTGAAGAGATGCACAAATCCTGCGCGGCAAATTTTCCCTTGGCTTACTGCGAAAGGCCATAGCTCTCACTTTGCATACAAGTGTTCTATCTAAAATGTTTGTGCTGCACAAATCCTGCTTGGCACATTTTCCCTTGGCTTACTAGGGAAGCTGTCGGTTACCTACGGGTGTTCTATCTAGAACGTTTGCGATGTTAGAGTGGCTACTATTGCCTTTGTTGGTTGTTATTCGAGTGCACTTCCTCTCAAAATGGACACGAAAAATACTACAACATGTCGGGTGCCATTCCATGATAGCATGCCAAGTTTCATGAATTTCAGACAAGTTTTGGATTTACTGGAATTTAAAAACAAAGTATATTCACATTTTGCCGGCAATCAACAGTGCCCTGGTGTTTGAAATTCATTCCATTTCTTGCATGGGACCTAAGCATGCACCCAAGGACACGGATTTGATTTTTCAACCAATTTATATGCACTGGAGCATGTGCATGTAGTTCAAATTTTAATTATGCAACTAAAATGCCTAGAAAACCCAATTAATGTATAAAATGTCCAAACGAACCCCGAAAAAATCCAAAATCTAACACAACACTCCTGTTGTTCTATATTAACACTAGAGAAAAAATTGAAATCAAGAAGACGCAAGGATATCGTTTCGTCCAGAAAGGTGAAAGGTTCCCTACCGAAACCATCAGGCTTGTTATGAGAAGCTCTGGTTTATGAGAAGCTTATACCCAAACCTGCCTCAAATGGGACAAAAATTTTACCATGGCATGTTGATGCCGCTCCATGATAGCAGGCCAAGTTTCACGAATTTCAGACGAGTTTTGGATTTACCAGAATTTAAAAACCAGGTATCTCAATGTTTGCGACCGAGTGACGGAGGCAGGGTGTTTGACATTCATTCCCATTTCTTGCATGGGACCTAAGCATGCAACCGAGGACACCGATTTGAATTTGCAACCAATTTATATGCACTCGAGCATGTGCCTGTAGTTCAAATTTTAATTATGCGCATAAATGCATTGAAAACTCAATTAATGCACAAAAATGTCCAAATGAACCCCGAAAATTCCAAAATTTAACACAACACTCTTGTTGTTCTATGTTAACACTAGAGAAAAATTGAAATAAAAAAGAGGCAATGGATATCGTTTCGTCCAGAAAGGTGAACGTTCCTACCGAAACCATCAGGCTTGTTGTGAGATGCTCTGGTTTGTGAGAAGCTTATTTCCAAACCTGCCCAAATGGGACAAAAAATTTACCACTGCATGTTGATGCTGCTCCATGATAGCATGCCAAGTTTTATGAATTTTAGATGAGTTTTTGATTTACTAGAATTTAAAAACCAGGTATCTCAATGTTTGCGACCGAGTGATGGTGGCAGGGTGTTTGACATTCATTCCGATTTCTTGCACAGGACCTAAGCATGCATCCAAGGGCACACATTTGATTTTTCAACCAATTTATATGCACTGGAGTGTGTGCACGTAGTTAAAATATGAATTATGCACATAAGATGCCTACAAAACCTAGTTAATGTATAAAAATGTCCAGATGAACCCCGAAAAATTCCAAAAATTAACACAACACTCTTGTTGTTCTATGTTGACACTAGAGAAAAAATTGAAATCAAGAAGAGGCAATGGTTCCCTGCCGAAACCATCAGGCTTGTTGTTAGAAGCTCTGGTTTGTGAAAAGCTTATAGCCAAACCTGCCCCCAAATGGGACAAAAAATTTACCACGACATGTTGATGCCGGTCCATGATAGCATGCCAAGTTTCACGAATTTTAGACAAGTTTGGGATTTACCAGAATTTAAAAAACCAGGTATCTCAATGTTTGCGGCCAAGTGACGGTGGCAGGGTGTTTGACATTCATTCCCATTTCTTGCATGGGACCTAAGCATGAAACCAAGGACACATATTTGAATTTACAACCAATTTATCTGCACTAGAGCATGTGCCTGTAGTTAAAATTTGAATTATGCACATGAATGCATTGAAAATGCAATTAATGCATAAAAATGTCCAAACGAACCCCGAAAAATTCCAAAATTTAACACAACACTCTTGTTGTTCTATGTTAACACTAGAGAAAAATTGAAATCAAGAAGAGGCAATAGATATCATTTCGTCCAGAAAGGTGAACCTTCCTACCGAAACCATCAGGCTTGTTGTGAGAAGCTCTGGTTTGTGAGAAGCTTATTCCCAAACCTGCCCAAATGGGACAAAAAATTTACCACTGCATGTTGATGCTGCTCCATGATAGCATGCCAAGTTTTATGAATTTCAGACGAGTTTTTGATTTACTATAATTTAAAAACCAGGCATCTCAATGTTTGCAACCGAGTGATGGTGGCAGGGTGTTTGACATTCATTCCGACTTCTTGCATGGGACCTAAGCATGCATCCAAGGACACAGATTTGATTTTTCAACCAATTTATATGCAATGGAGCATGTTCACGCAGTTCAAATTTGAATTATGCACATAAAATGCCTAGAAAACCCAGTTAATATATAAAAATGTCCAAACGAACCCCGAAAAATTTGAAAATTTAACACAACACTCTTGTTGTTCTATGTTGACACTAGAGAAAAAAATTTAAATCAAGAAGAGGCAATGGTTCCCTGCCGAAACCATCAAGCTTGTTGTGAGAAGCTCTAGTTTGTGAGAAGCTTATAGCCAAACCTGACCCCAAATGGGACAAATAATTTACCACGACATGTTGATACCGGTCCATGATAGCATGCCAAGTTTCACGAACTTCAGACGAGTTTTGGATTTACTAGAATTTTAAAAACCAGGTATCCCAATGTTTCCGGCCGAGTGACGGTGGCAGGGTGTTTGCCATTCAATCCCATTTCTTGCATGTGACCTAAGCATGCAACCGAGGACACAGATTTGAATTTGCAGCCAATTTATATGCACTAGAGCATGTGCCTGTAGTTCAAATTTGAATTATGCACATAAATGCATTGAAAACTCAATTAATACACAAAAATGTCCAAACGAACCCCGAAAAATTCCAAAATTTAACACAACACCCTTGTTGTTCTATGTTAACACTAGAGAAAAATTGAAATCAAGAAGAGGCAACGGATATCGTTTCGTCCAGAAAGGTGAACGTTCCTACCGAAACCATCAGGCTTGTTGTGAGAAGCTCTGGTTTGTGAGAAGCTTATTCCCAAACCTGCCCAAATGGGACAAAAAATTTACCAGTGCATGTTGATGCTGCTCCATGATAGCATGCCAAGTTTTTTGAATTTCAGACGAGTTTTTGATTTACTAGAATTTAGAAACCAGGTATCTCAATGTTTGTTGACGCCCCAGATTCAATCGTACACTAATCATACACGCAAATGTGTACGATCAAGATCAGGGACTCACGGGAAGATATCACAAAACAACTCTAGACACAAATCAAAATAATACAAGCTTTATATTACAAGCCGGGGGCCTCGAGGGATCGAATACAAGCTTGATACACAAGAGTCAGCGGAAGCAACAATATCTGAGTATAGACAGATGTTAAACAAGGATGCCTTAAGAAGGCTAGCACAAAAGCAACACGATCGAAGAGGCAAGGCCTCCTGCCTGGGACCTCCTAACTACTCCTGGTCATCAGCGGTCTCCTTGTAGTAGCATCCATCGACGGTGGCATCTGGCTCCAGGAATCCACCATATGGTTGCGTCAACCGGAAAGAAGAAAGAAGGGGGGAAAGGGGTAGCAAAGCAACCGTGAGTACTCATCCAATGTACTCGCAAGCATCAGATCTATACTAAGTATGCATTGGTATCAAATGGAAAGGTTGTATCTGTGGACTGAACTGCGGAATGCTAGAATAGAGGGGGGAAGGCCTAGCCTATCAAAGACTAGCATATTCAAGTAGCTCCAAGCATCTTGGAGCATGTAGAAGAGTAAAGAATACCAGTTTAATTAATGAACATGTTGTAACATTAATGCCTAGAGATCCTTCCTCGACTCCCCACGAGAAAGCAATCCCGGAGCCACATATTCTAGTATCCATTTGTAGTTGTATAAGATCAGGATGTAAGTCTGAACATCCGTTACCACGGACACGACTATTAATAGATAATCTTCCCTGCATGGGTGCACCACATTACCCAACACGCTCGATCACTCTAGCCAGACACACCTTTCTGGGGTCAACGCCCGCCATCGGAAGATCAACACGTCACAGCCCTACCTAGGCTCAGCAGAGAGGTCCCCGCCGGTTTACATCCTAAGCACTCCGGGGTATAGGCCCATCACCCGTTGCACTCCAGGTGGTTGTGCGCAAGGGGATACCAGCACCACCTGTGAAGTGAATGGCACAATCCGGCCCGGCCACAATGCTGAACTGGACATCTGACAAAGCTTCGGCTGATACTGCGATGTCGAGGCCCATAACTATTCTTGCATGGTGGTTAGTGCGTAAAGGCCAAAGGCCAACTCAGAATAAATACCCAAACAGTAGTGTATTATTAGCTTGGGAAGACGAGCAGAGACTCACAATCAAAAGTGACCCCGTCGCCCCGTCTTGTGGACTTACGACAAGGGCCTAGAATGCCCGGCCGTGGCACATCATTATCTTGCGGGTGCTCTCCAGGCCCTCCCGACTTTCACCAAGGTCTCAAGTAAAGTCAAGGTAACTGTGTGTCCAGGCATCAACAGGAAAACCCGAGGAATCAGCCCCGGTGAATTCCACTCAATGTAATCATCAAGGTGAAAGTAAGAGGGACCACCCTCGAGGTTCACACTTGAGGTGTTGAACGACAGAGCCGTATGAATGGTGAAAGAGGAAATCACCCTCGATGACCACGACCGAATAGCTACACTATAGAATTATCATCAGGAGTGCGTTATGAGGGATCACCCTCGGCACTCTATAGTAGCTCTGCGGAGTCGAGCAACTAAAGGGGCGTGATGTGATGTGAGGTGTCGGGCTCTGGTCATCGATCACATCGACCGAGACGTCGATGATGAAGCAGGGGCAACAAGGACAAGTGGGGGTCACTGATGGATCACTAGCCAACCTATACTAAGCAGTTTAGGATAAGCAAGTAGGTAACAATAAGTAGGTACAAAAGCAGGCTATGCATAAGAGTAGGAGAAAACAATAACAATAGCAAAATGTAATGCAAGCATGAGATAATGGAATGGGCAATATCGGGATGATCAAGGGGGGGGGGGCTTGCCTGGTTTCTTAGGAGAGAAGGAGGGGTCGTCATCGACGTAGTCGATCACAGCAGCATCGACAGCTGTCACGGGGTCTACTGAAGAGAGGAGCGGGGAGAAAACAGTAAATACATAGCAAATGAGAGCATAACAGGACAACAGGCAGAGCTAGACATGTTCTAATGTAGCGCTAGGCGATACTGGCGAAGGGGGAAACATCCGAGAAAGTTTCCCCGGTTCGGAACGTCTGTCAGACAGATGAACCGGAGGGGAAAGTTTGCATGTTCGCTATGCTAGGGATGTGTGGCACACGAACGGAGGGCGTATTCGGATTCATCTCGTCGTTCTGAGCAACTTTCGTGTACAAAGTTTTTCGATCCGAGTTACGATTAATTTACTATGATTTTCAAAGTTCAAACAATAATTTGAAATTATTATTAATTTAATTCGAAATTAGTATTATTGCATCAGCATGACATCAGCATGACGTCTGCAGTTAACAGAGGGGTTGGCTGGTCAATCTGACATGTGGGTCCCACTGGTCATAGATTCAGGTTTAACTAAACCGGGTTAATTAGACTAACTAAGTGATTAGGACAATTTATTTTAATTAGATTAGGGCGGTGCGTGACCCGATGTGGTGAGGCACAAAGTGGGGCGAGGTCGTGGTGGTGCGCGAGCGGCCGCTGGAGGCCGTGCGGGCGGCAGCCGGAGGCGGCGCTCGGCTGCGGTCATGCGTTCGCGAGTGGACGGCGCCGATGACAGAGAACAAGGGGAGAGAGGGAGGGAGGCCAGAGCTCAAGGGGTCGTAGGGGTTCGGTAGTGGGGCTCGGGGTGGAAGACGAGCACGACGCGTCGGAGGCGGGGAGGTAGTCCGACGGGGAGGAGATGAGGAGGTCCGGCGACGGCGAGTCCTTTGGGCGGTGACAAGGCGGCGACGGGCGGTCGCGGATGGGGCGTTGAGGTGGTGGGGCACCGAGTTGGTGTCGGGGAGGCGACGGAGTGAAGCAGGGCTGTTTTGTTTTTCTTTTAAAAACATTTCTGTTTTCTTTTATTTTAAGGCACTTAAATGATTTGCAAAAGATGATTTCTCCACTAATATTACCAAATGATTATTTGCAACAACTTGAACATTTTTGTTTGCATGTTTGATAAATTTGAATTTTGACTTCAAATTGGATTTGAAATTTGAAGGATGTTTGAAAGCCACTGAGGATTAGCAACAGTAAGAGCGATCACATGGCATCATTAGTAGGGGATTACTGTAGCTTAATTACCCAGGTGTTACAAGTATCCTCCACTACAAGAAACCTCGTCCCGAGATTTAGGAGGTAGAAGGAAACAGTTCGGGGTATTCATCACGTAGGCGATCCTCGCGTTCCCATGTGGCTTCGTCTTCAGAGTGATGCGACCATTGGACCTTGAGGAACTTCATCGCCTTCTAACGTGTGCGACGTTCAGTTTGGTCGAGAATGCGGACCGGATGCTCCTTATAGGAGAGGTCCTGTTGCAACTCAATCACTTCATGATCCACTGCTCGGATTGGGTCCTTGAAGCAGCGTCGGAGTTGTGACACGTGGAACACATCGCGAACCTAAGAAAGGTTTGGCGGAAGTTCCAACTGATATGCCACTTTTCCACGCCTTTCGAGAATAGTGAATGGACCAATATAGTGAGGAGCTAGCTTGCCCTTGATCCCGAAGCGGTGAGCACCCTTCATTGGTGTGACTCGAAGATAAGCCTTTTCGCAAGGTTGATAGACCTTGTCTTTATGATGAGGGTCATAATTACTCTTTTGACGTGACTGAGCAGTCCTAAGATTCTCGCAAACGACGCGGACTTGTTCTTCGACGTGTTGGATAATATCTGGACCGAAGAGTGGACATTCCCCAGTTTCTGACCAGTTCAGAGGGGTTCGGCACTTTTGTCCATATAACTCTTCAAATGGGGGCCATCTTCAGACTAGCTTGATAGCTATTGTTGTAGGAGAACTCGGCATATGGGAGAGATTCCTCCCGTTTCTTGCCGAAGGAAATAACACAAGCTCGAAGCATGTCTTCGAGAACTTGGTTGACGCGTTCAACTTGTCCCTGAGACTGAGGGTGAAAAGCGGTGTTGAATGACAGATGAGTTCCCATAGCTTCTTGGAAACTTGCCCAGAATCTTGAAGTGAACAAGCTGCCACGGTCTGAGCTGATTACCAGCGGAATACCATGAAGTGAAACAATTCTAAACATATAGAGAGTTTCCAGCTGACTAGCAGTGATCGTTTCTTTGACGACCAGAAAGTGTGCAACCTTGGAAAGCCGGTCAATGACGACTAGAATAGCATCATTACCTTTCTGTGACTTGGGAAAACCAGTGACGAAGTCCATTTCAACATGGTCCCATTTCCATTCAGGAATAGAGATAGGTTGCAGAGTTCCAGTAGGCCTTTGATGTTTTGCTTTGATACGACGGCAAATGTCACATTCAGCAACATAGCGAGCAATGTCTTACTTCATGTTTGACCACCAGAATCTCTGACAAATGTCTTGGTACATCTTGGTGCTACCGGGATGAATAGACAAAGGCGTACCGTGAGCTTATTTCATAACTTCCTTAGTCATATCTAGATTTTTCTCCTTACACGGCAACACTAGGCGGCCTTTGAAGTACAAAGTGCCATCATCAGCAATAGTGAAGAATGAGGGCTTTCCTTCTGCGAGGTAGCGTTTAATCTTCTCAACTTGAGAGTCATATCCCTGAATTCTCTTGATGGAGTCCAAGAGATCTGGTTCGACAGCCAGGGTATTGAGGGAACCCTGGGAAACAACGTGAAGGTTCATCTTGTGGAATTCTGGAGGAGGGGTGCAAGTGCACCAGGAGGAACAATATGGAGGTTCAGCTTTCTGAATTCTTCAAAAAGCGAGGGATGAACTTTTCTAACCTCGAGGTGATTTCAATATGACTTGCGGCTCAAAGCATCAGCCATTACATTAGCCTTGCCTGGTGTATAGGAAATACCCAAGTCAAAATCTTCCACCATCTCCATCCATCTCTGCTGACGGAGGTTCAGGTCTGGCTGGGTAAACAGATACTTCAGACTTTGGTGATCGGTGAAGATCTCACAACGATTACCGAGAAGGTAATGTCGCCATTGATTTTGTGCATGTACGACAGCAGCAAGCTCGAGGTCATGAACTGGGTAGTTCTCTTCGTGAGGGCGCAATTGACTAGAGGCATAAGCAATCACTCTCGCTCTTGCATTAAGACACAGCCTAATCCTTTTCGTGAAGTGTCGCAGTAAATGACAAAATCCTTCTTAGTATCTGGCGGAGCAAGCACTGGGATAGAAGTCAGCTTGTCTTTTAGTGCTTGGAAACTTTCCTGACACTTTTCTGTCCAATCAAACTTGACGCCTTTGTGAAGCATACTAGTCAGGGGCTTGGCGATCTTGGAGAAGTTCTCGACAAATCGACGGCAATAGTTGGCGAGTCCAAGAAAACTTCTGACTTGTTTGACATTCTTTGGAGGAGTCCAATCGAGAATAGCCTGAATTCTTTCGGGGTTGACGGCAATACCATCCTTGGAGATCACATGCCCAAGGTAGGTCACTTCAGGAAGCCAGAATTCACATTTAGAATACTTTGCATAGAGTTGATGTTCTTGAAGATTTTCATGAACAAGTCGAAGGTGTTCAACATGTTCTTCTTTGTTCTTGGAGTATACAAGGATATCATCCAGATAAACCATGATGAACTTGTCGAGGTATTCCATGAATATATAGTTCATCAATCGGAAGGACGTTGCTGGAGCATTGGTTAAGCCGAATGACATGATGGTGTACTCGTATGAACCATAGCGAGTCACAAAAGCAGTCTTGGGAATATCCTCTTCACGAACCCGAATCTGGTGGTAACCCAACCTCAAATCAAGTTTAGAGAATACTGAAGAACCAGCAAGTTGATTATACAGATCATTGATTCTGGGAAGTGGATACTTGTTCTGAATTGTTGCCTGGTTGATAGGTCGGTAATCTTGAACCAAACGATTCGTACCATCCTTCTTCTTGACAAAGAGAGAAGGTGCTCCCCAAGCAGAGGAACAAGGACGAATGAAACCCTTGTGAAGAGATTTGTCGATTTCCTCCTTAAGTTCAAGGAGTTCATGTGGCGGCATCTTGTAGGGTTGCTTGGCAATAGGAGTTGTGCCCGGTTTCAAGTCTATGACGAATTCGACAGCTCTAGCAGGGGGTATTCCTGGAAGTTCTTCTGGGAAGACATCTTTGAAATCACGAACAATTGGAATGTTCTCTATGCCCTCAAGAGGTGAAGCATTTAATGCATTTAGAACATATATTTTGTTCTCGGCATCCTGAGCTACTCGAACCGAGTATTGAACTGCCTGGCCAGAAGGGTGAGTGAGCTGTATTGTCTTGGTAGAACCCTTATGGTAGAACCCTTGAGGGCCATGAGTGAAGCAGAGAACACTAACCCTCCAACTACAATGTGGTTGTTGTGGGCTACCATCGAGGTATCCCACCTGGATCCTAGAGAGTTAATCACCAGCGGAGGGCACATGTTTTCAAATGATAAGTCTTGTTCGCGTGCAAATGCCTCAGATATGAAGGAATGCGATGCTCCTGAATCAAAAAGAACAAACACTGGCACTGAGTTGACAAGGAGGGTTCCCATCATGACAGTTGGTTCCTTCTGAGCCTTATCAACATCGATGTGGTTGGCCTGGCCAAGTATAACAGCAGGCGGTTGGGTATTGCTGTTTTTGGATCGATAGCTTCGACGGCTCTTCTTACGACCCACACCAGAACGCGATGCAATTTTAGGCTGATCCTGGCGACAGTTGAGAATAGGGTGCCCTGGATGTCCACACTTGCGGCATAAACCATCATTATGGGGAGGAGCTACAACATTGGACTGTCCACCCTGAGTTGTTAGCAGTCTCGGCGGCAGAGGCAGACGAGGTGCAACATAAGCCGGCCTTGGTGTTGGAGCAGGTCGGTGATGAACATTGTGTGGGACCCAGACTAGACGTTTCTGAGCAAGCTGACTCGAGGATGGTCTAACATCATGAGTACGCTTGAGCAACACCTAGTACTCAGTCAGACCAGTTTCAGTTCGGAAAGCTTGGCTGACAAGCGTCGTAAAGTCTGCACAATCATGAGCAACAAGTGCAAGGTTTATATCGGGATGGAGTCCTTCATGAAATTTCTCCTGCTTGCGAGCGTCACTGCAGAAGTCATCCGCTGCATAGCGGGATAATTCAAGGAATTTCCTTTGATATTCATCCACAGTCTTTGTGCCCTGTGAGAGTTTGCGAAACTCCTTCTTCTGGTCCATCACATCTTGAGGAATGTGACGTGCATGGAAGGCTAACTGAAATTCCTGCCAAGTGGTTACATTCTCTGCAGGCAGCATACCGTTGTGGCTTTCCCACCATTGAGCAGCTGGACCTTTCAAGTGGAATGTCGCAAAGGTGATGTAACTGGCAGGGGCAACATTAGCCGATTCCATCTCAAACGGGATGTCACGAAGCCAATCATCAGCATCCATAGGACTGGTGGAGTTATGGAAAATGCATGGGTTGAGATGCACGAATTCCTGTTGTGTTATTGGGGCAGGCTGTTGATGAGCATTCTGGTTCGGAAGCTGAGCCATTACTCCAGTCATAAACTGAGGATTCAGCTCAAACTGCTGCATCATTGCAGCAATATAGGGTCGAGGTGGAGGATCATCAGCCATCCTGCTAAAAACATCAGGAAGCATTTTAACAGGTGGGGTGGACCAGGTGTAAGGAGTCATTCATGATGTAACTTGAACAATGAGCAAAGGCGTAGTATGTATAAAATAGTAGTCATTAAAGACATACAGATACATATATAGAGCCAAATACACGTTGTTAGTAGGAGTTCGGACAAGAGGATCATCCTAGGCATACTAGGCGGCACACATGCACGCGATGGAGGGATACAACAATGAGACATAGCAAACGCTACATCATCATTGGAGAAAACCACTAGAGCGAGGAATCTGCAGGGGACGATGCAGGGTGCCCTCGATATGAAGGATTTCTGCGGCCCGTGGACAAAGTGAAGCAGATCCTGGCTCCGAATTCAAAAAAGGCATGATACAAATCTCCGGCTGGATGTGATCACGTGAACCTAGGGTAGAGTTAGCAAAACCATTTAACCCGAATAGAAGAGAGATTAGAGTCCCACAGTATAGACGAGGAGTAAAAGATCGTAATACCACCCAATGGCGACGTGGGCCCATAAGCCACACAGCCATGTTAGTAAAGCAGTTTTTCAAAGACTAGACTCAACTTCAGCCAAGGAGTTGGAAAGGGGGATCCTACATGTAGTCGGCTCTGATACAAACTTGTGACGCCCCTGATTCAATCCTACACTAATCATACACGCAAATGTGTACGATCAAGATCAAGGACTCACAGGAAGATATCACGACACAACTCTAGACACAAATCAAAATAATACAGGCTTTATATTACAAGCCAGGGGCCTCGAGGGCTCGAATACAAGCTCGATACACAAGAGTCAGCGGAAGCAACAATATCTGAGTACAGACATAAGTTAAACAAGGATGCCTTAAGAAGGCTAGCACAAAAGCAACACAATCGAAGAGGCAAGGCCTACTGCCTGGGACCTCCTAACTACTCCTGGTCATCGACGGTCTCCATGTAGTAGCATCCATCGGCAGTGGCATCTGGCTCCAGGGATCCACCATTTGGTTGAGTCAAGCGGAAAGAAGAAAGAAGGGGGAAAAGGGGTAGCAAAGCAACCGTGAGTACTCATCCAAAGTACTCGCAAGCATCAGATCTATACTAAGTATGAATTGGTATCAAATGGAAGGGTTGTATCTGTGGACTGAACTTAAGAATGCCAGAATAGAGGGGGGAAGGCCTAGCCTATCAAAGACTAGCATCTTCAAGTAGCTCCAAGCATCTTGCAGCATGTAGAAGAGTAAAGAATAGCAGTTTAATTAAAAAACATGTTGTAACATTAATGCCCAGAGATCCTTCCTCGACTCCCTGCGAGAAAGCAATCCCGGAGCCACATATTCAAGTATCCATTTGTAGTTGTATAAGATCAGGATATAAGTCTGAACGTCCGTTACCATGGACACGGCTACTAATAGATAATCTTCCCTGCATGGGTGCACCACGTTACCCAACACACTCGATCACTCTGGCCGGACACACCTTTCTGGGGTCAATGCCCGCCCTCGGAAGATAAACACGTCCCAGCCCTACCTAGGCTCACTAGAGAGGTCCCCGTCGGTCTACATCCTAAGCACTCCGGGGTCTGGGACCATCGCCCGTTGCACTCCGGGTCGTTGTGCGCAAGGGGATACCAGCACCACCCGTGAAGTGGATGGCACGATCCGGCCAGGCCACAATGCTGAACTGGACGTCTAACAAAGCTTCGGCTGATACTGCGACGTCGAGGCCCATAACTATTCTCGCGTGGTGGTTAGTGCGTAAAGGCCAAAGGCCAACTCAGAACAAATACCCAAACCATAGTGTATTATTAGCTTGCGGAGACGAGCAGAGACTCATGATCGAAAGTGACCCCGTCGCCCCGTCTCATGGACTTACGAAAAGGGCCTAGAATGCCCGGTCGTGCCACGTCATTATCTTGCGGGTGCTCTCCGGGCCCGCCCGACTTTCACCAAGGTCTCAACTAAAGTCAAGGTAACTGTGTGTCCAGACATCAAGGGGAAAACTCGAGGAATCACCCCCGGCGGATTCCACTCAATGTAATCATCAAGGTGAATGTAAGAGCGACCACCCTCGAGGTTCACACTTGAGGTGTTGAACGACAGAGCCGTATCGGGAATCGTGAAAGAGGAAATCACCCTCGATTGTCATCAGGAGTGCGTTATGAGGGATCATCCTCGGCACTCGATAGTAGCTCTGCAAGGTCGAGCAACTAAAGGGGTGTGATGTGATGTGAGGTGTCGGGCTCTGGTCGTCGATCACATCAATCGAGGCATCAATGATGAAGCAGGGGCAACAAGGACAAGTGGGGGTCACTGATGGATCACTAGCCAACCTATACTAAGCAGTTTAGGATAAGCAAGTAGGTAGCAATAAGCAGGTACAAAAGCAGGCTATGCATCAGAATAAGAGCAAACAATAACAATAGCATAATCTAATGCAAGCATGAGATAATGGAATGGGCGATATCGGGAAGATCAAAGGGGGGGCTTGCCTGAATGCTCAGGCGAGAAGGAGAGGTCGTCGTCAACGTAGTCGATCACAGCGGCATCGGCAGCCGTCACAGGGTCTACCAAAGAGAAGAGGGGGGAGAAAACAGTAAATACATAGCAAGCAAGGGCATAACAGGACAACATGCACAACTAGATGTGTTCTAACGCGGCGCTAGGCGATACTAGCAAAGGGGGGAAACATCCGGGAAAGTTTTCCCGGTTCCGGACGTCTGTCAGACAGATGAAGTGGAGGGGAAAGGTTGCATATTCGCTATGCTAGGGATGTGTGGCAGACGAACGGAGGGCGTATTCGGATTCATCTCGTCGTTCTGAGCAACTTTCATGTACAAAGTTTTTTGATTCGAGTTACGGTTAATTTACTATGATTTTTCAAAGTTTAAACAATAATCTGAAATTATTATTAATTTAATTCGAAATTAGTATTATTGCATCAGCATGACATCAACATGACGTCACCAGCCAACAGAGGGGTTGACTGGTCATAGACTCAGGTTTAACTAAACTGGGTTAATTAGACTAACTAAGTGATTAGGCCATTTTATTTTAATTAGATTAGTTAAACATGATTAATTAACTTAACTAATTAATTAATTAATAAATTATTTATTCTAATTTTTCTTCTATTCTTTTTTAAAACAAAATCGTTCTGGGGCGGGGCGCCCCTGTCATTGGCCTAGGGGGCCTTAACGGGTCTGGCGAAATGGGCGCGAGCGCCAAACCGCAGGGCGCGGTTGTGCGCAAAGGGCGCCTGGGCGCGCACTCGCCGGTAGGAAGTGCGGCGGGGCGAGGCCAGCGGCCAGGGTGGTGCTCGCGCGTGGGCGCGGGCAGGGGGAAGCAAGGACGCGGCAACCATGGGCGGTGCGCGACCCGGTGTGGCGAGGCACGAAGCGGGGCGAGGTCGTGGTGGTGCGCGAGCGGACGCCGGAGGCCGTGCGGGCGGCAGCCAGAGGCGGTGCTCGGCTGCGGTCATGCGCGTGCATGTGGACGGCGCCGGTAACAAAGAACAAGGGGAGAGAGGGAGGGAGGCCGGAGCTCACGGGGGCCATAGGGGTTCGGCAGCGGGGCTCGGGGTGGAAGACAAGGACGACGCGTCGGAGGCGGGGATCTAGTCCGACGGCGAGGAGATGAGGAGGTCCGGCGACGGCGAGGCCTTTGGGCGGTGACAAGGCGGCGACGAGCGGTTGCGGATGGGGCGTTGAGGTGGGGAGGCGGCGAGTCGGTGTCGGGGAGGTGACGGAGCGACGCCGGGCTTCGGTGAGGTGGCGCCGGTGTGGTGGCGCCGGGTATGTGCGGAGGTGGCGGCGGGGCCAACCGCCCCGATCCAGAACCGATCGAGGCAGAGAGAGGAGAGATGGGGATCGAGGGAATCGTGTGGGGGAGGGAGTGGGGATCGATCCTGATATTTTGGGGGAGAGGGAGAGGTGGGCCGGCTGGGCTGGTTGGCCGAGTTGGGCTGGTGGCCTGCTAGGCCGGAGCCCAGTGATGGGGGGTTTGCTTTTTTTCTGTTTTGTTTTTCTTTTAGAAACATTTCTGTTTTCTTTTATTTTAAGGCACTTAAATGATTTGCAAAAGATGATTTCTCCACTAATATTACCAAATGATTATTTGCAACAACTTGAACATTTTTCTTTGCAAGTTTCATAAATTTGAGTCTTGACTTCAAGTTGGATTTGAAATTTGAAGGATGTTTGAAATCCAGTGAGGATTAGCAATAGTAAGAGCGATGACATGGCATCATTAGTAGGGGATTAATGTAGCTTAATTACCCGGGTGTTACAGTTTGCGACCGAGTGATGGTGGCAGGGTGTTTGACATTCATTCTGATTTCTTGCATGGGACCTAAGCATGCATCCAAGGACATAGATCTGATTTTTCAACAAATTTATATGCAATGGAGCATGTGCACGTAGTTCAAATTTGAATTATGCACATAAAATGCCTAGAAAACCCAGTTAATGTATAAAAATGTCCAAACGAACCCCGAAAATTTAACACAACACTCTTGTTGTTCTATGTTGACACTAGAGAAAAAATTAAATCAAGAAGAGGAAATGGATATCGTTTTGTCCAGAAAGGTGAAACATTCCCTGCCGAAACCATCAGGCTTGTTGTGAGAAGATCTAGTTTGTGAGAATGTCACAGCCCTAGATTAGCCTTGTTGTCTTTGCTTGATATTCATGTCATCATGTCTAAATTTAAATGAAATTTGAATTTTGGAATTTTCAAATGCCTCAGAAGACCTCTAAAAATAACCAACATTTAAATCTCATCAAATGAGTCCAAAGAAATGTTCCTGTTACTCTGTGAAAATATTGGTAAGAGGTAAAATTCAAACCAATATTTTTGGAATCACAGAATTATTTATTTTTGGGCCTTTGACTTAAACCAATGACATATTTGAGTTGAATTTATTTCTATTATATAAGAAATAAAGTTCAAATATTTTTGTAAGTTGCCTGTGACCTTGGACTAGTTCCTGAGCTCACATACAATTTACAGAAAGTTTTAGAAAAATGATTGGATATTTTAAATCAAATCAAAACCAATTGCAGAAAATAGAAAAGAGAAAAAGAGAGAGAGAGAACCCACCTGTACTTACCTGGCTGGCCCAGTTACGGCCCAGCTCCTCCAGCAGCCCAGCCCACCTCCTCCTCCCTGTCGCCTTCCTCCTCGTGCCAGTAGGCAAAGGAGGGACACGGCGCACGCGCCCGAGCTCGCCACGCCACCACCCTGCTCGTCTGCATCGCCTGGCCTCCACGACGCCTCGCGTCATCTCCTCGGCGCTGCCCCGACCCCCTGGACTCCCTCTCTCTCCCCCAAACGCTCTCCCCTCCTCTGTTCTTTCCGCCACCGAACGCGTCCATCGCCGCCGACGAGCGTCGCCGTGGCCACAGCCACTGCCCCGCCTCGTCGTTACGCCCAGAGGCTCCGCCTCGACCCCCTCTTCCTCTCCACCAACCCATGCCCCGCCGGACGCCCTGCATCGCCGCCCACGCCATCTTCCCCATCTCCGGCCGCCCGAGATCGCCGGTGCCCGCTCGCCACCTCCGAAGCCTCCCCGAGCCCACCGAGCTCTACTCCCGACCCCTTGTGAGCTCCTACGCCTTTCCCCTCTCTCCCTGCAGTCTAACTCGCCCTCTAGCACTAGCGATGCCACGCCCGAGAGCTTGCTGCCGCCGTCCATGGCGCCGCCGCGGCCACAACTGCTGCCACTCGCTTCCGAGCGTTGCCCCGTGCTCAGCACGCTCCCAAGAGCCGGGCGCGCCCACCAGTTCGACCTACCGTTCCCCCTAGCGCCAACCCGCACCAACCCCGAGCTCCGGCCGCCGCCGCGAGCCTGATTCCGGCGAGCCCGTTCGACCTCAGCCCCTCCCGCTTGCTTAGATGGATGCGGCTGAGCGCCAGCTACGCGTAGATGATCGCTGCCGCTGTTTTGGTCGCCGGAGGGCGTTCCCCGAGCCCCTCCGCCGCGTCTGGACTCGCCGGCGGCTAAACGCCAGCGACCGTTGACCCTTGACCGGCGTGGGTTGACCCCACTGCCCGGTTTGACTCTCCCCTCTCTCCCACTGACATGCGGGCCCCGCCCGGCTAACCAAGTTAGTTAGGGTTAATTTTAATTAGGTTAGTTAGTCCAGACACTGACACGCAGGGCCCACAGGTCAGTTTGACCTGGACCAGCCCGTTGACCTGCTGACGTCACTATGAGGTCATGCTGACGCAATAATTCCTTTCTGGAATTTAAATAAATCTTAAATGATTTAATATTTTCAGAAAATATCCAAAACTTCTAAAAATCATATAAAATCAACCGTAACTCAGAATGAAATAAATTATATATGAAAAATGATCAGAAAAATCCAATCTATCCATCTGTACCATTTTCATGCATGTTAGAACAACTTATAGCTGCTGTTTAGCACAAATCAATTAAATGGCATTTAAACTCTCACATATGGAGTTTGAATTTGAACCTAGTGTTCAAACCAACCCCATTTAACCTGTTGCTAGATGCATTAGCCGAAAACACATTCGTATTGCCATGTCATAGCATGCATCATATTGTGCATTGCATTGATCGTGTTTCTTCTGTGTTTGCCGGTGTTGTTCCCCCTCGGTAGACGCTGTACTGATGATGTGATCATTGACACTGATGAAGACTCAATGTTATCTTCAGAAGTGCCAAGCAAGCAAAACCCCCTTGTTCATTCAGATACAATCCTACTCTCTCGCCCTGCTCTCTTTTACTGCATGAGGACAACAACGAGTCATTTGTTACTTGCTGTGGTAGCTAAACCCCTTTATCCTCTGCATGACCTGTCATTGCCACAGTAAATAGATGAAACCCACTAGTATGAGTAGGAGTTGCTTGAGCCCTGTTGTGCCTACTCATTCATGTTTGTTTGTCATGCCTGCTACTGCTTAGAGTTGAGTCAGGTCTGATTCATCGGGAATGAATCAAAGGTGTGTGAACATGTCCTACTGTGTGTGAGCTAAGTGTGTGAACACGATTTGGTAAAGGTATCGGTGAGAGGCCATGTAGGAGTACATGGTGGGTTGTCTCATTGAAGCCGTCCTTAGGAACTGAGTTCTGTGTTTGTGATCCATGATTCAGCTACTACCATGCATTGGGCCCTGAAATATGACCCCGCTCGACTTCTTATTCACCCTTGTCCTCTGTCCAGGAGTTGCAAGTAGTTTCTGGTGTTTGTAGCTTACTGGAGGCCGTGGACAGCGCTGACCGTAGGGGTGGGCTGTGATGCGGTAGGTACGTGGCACGGTGTACCGGATGCCCGTTAGGTGTCTCGGGAACCCTGTTCACATCGTTTGGGGCTGTGAGCGAAACTCCGGCCGGATCTCCTCATGGATGGAACCCGAATAGGCGATAAACCTGGACTAGAGACTTGAGTGTTTAGGTAGGTCGTGGTCTACACCCACGTCGGTTTTCGCTTGAAGTCTGCCGAGCACATGTCGTGTGCAGATGCTAAGTGGTGGAAACATGTATGAAGAAGTACACCCCTGCAGGGTTAACATCATCTATTCGAATAGCCGTGTCTGCGGTGAAGGACTTCTGGGTTGCTTATATCAGTTCATAGACAAGTGAAAGTGGATACCCTAAAATACGCAAGATAAGCGTGAGTGCTATGGATGGCGTTCTCATAGGGAGACGGGAGCGGATCCATAGTGGTGTATTGATATGGTGAATATGTGGACTCGTGTGCGCCACCTCAAAAGAGTTACTTGCAGTCGTAGTTCAGGATAGCCACTGAGTCAAAGCTGGCTTGCTGCAGTTAAACCCCCACCATCCCTTTGTTGATAATGATGCATATGTAGTTAGTTCTGATGTAAGTCTTGCTGGGTACATTTGTACTCACGTTTGCCTATTTTATGTTTTTGCAGAGAGACTTCGGTCTTTCTAGTAGTTCTGCGTGGACTTCGACGTTTAGCTTGTTACCTCAGCTACGATCTTGTGCCCTCGGCAGGATCTGGTAGATAGTCAGGCTTCTCAGCCTTTTTCATTTATAGATGTCTGTACTCAGACATGATAGCTTCCGCTTGTGCTTTGATTTGTATGCTCTGAATGTTGGGTCATGAGACCCCTGTTTGTAATATCTCGCTCCTCGGAGCCTAATGAATAAATACTTGAGTTGTAGATATTGAAATGCTTGGTATGTGTGGGATCTAACTATCTAGTTGTTTATCCTTAGTAGCCTCTCTTACCGGGAAATGTCTCCTAGTGTTTCCACTGAGCCATGCTAGCTTGCTACTGCTCCGGAACACTTAGGCTGGCCGGCATGTGTCCTTCTTCGTTCCTGTGTCTGTCCCTTCGGGGAAATGTCACGTGATGAGTACCGGAGTCCTGTTAGCCCGCTACAGCCCGGTTCACCGGAGTCCTGCTAGCCCAGTGCTACAGCCTGGATTCACTCGCTGATGACCGACACGTTCGATGCTGGGTCATGGATGCCTGTCCCTGTAAGCTTGTGCCACTTTGGGTTCACGACTAGCCATGTCATCCCGGGTTCTCTGTCATATGGATGCTAGCGGCACTATCATATACGTGAGCCAAAAGGCGTAAACGGTCCCGGGCCAGGTAAGGTGGCACCCGTGGGAATACCGTGCGTGAGGCCGCAAAGTGATATGATGTGTTATATGCTAGATCGGTGTGGCACTGAGTCGGGGTCCTGACAGCTTTTGGTATCAGAGCTTGACTGCCTGTAGGATTACCAAGCCAAACTGGTCGAAGTTGACTCTAGAAATTCTTTAGTTATATAAGGGAATTGATTGTGGGATGGAACGTAAGGCTCTTTTTACTCCTTATACCTTATGCCCTTCTGATCTGAGTCATCTTATCTTTCCTACGGGGTTAAGGAACTAGGCTTTCTCTTCTTTCTATCAGGATCACGTGTTACTAATCCGTAGACTTATAAGATTGTTGGATTTAAGCTTGAGTTCAGTTCCTACTACTTCTGTATGTTAACTGATGATCTCGAAACCTTGATATTGTGCTTCTGAGTGGCTATGCCACCATTTCTGTAGTATGACTCCAAACTTTTGAGCATTTACAGCCGTTATGCTGTCCGAGCAATCCCAGGTTTCTAAACAATCTGATGCACTTGCAAACCCTTTCCCTCTAGTTTTTTATGTTCCTTTGGGCCAGATTAATCACACTAATTTCTGAGTTGAGGTATTTTATTGCCTCGACATATATGTTGGAATTATCATTATGACCCTAGGTGTCCTAGGGGATCATCTAGTAATCTAGCCATGATTTGTGTCCCAGTGCGATGATTCTGGCCTTTATTCTCGAAAGCATCCCGTGATGCTACTTAGTAGTAGGTATTCTATTCCTGGGTTCTTGAACCCGAGATTCACTCTACTTACTTCATGTTGATAGTGTTTGCTAGTTCCTTTAGGATATTAGTAACTTTGCGATAGTCCTTGAGGTCCGTGGTATTTCCTTCTTCCAAATACCATGAACCATTCTTGGCAGGAGTTCTTTTGAACCAAAAGATCACAACCAGAGTGCTCTTGATGAGTTCTCCATTCCACATTGTGAATCTGCATGTCCTTCCTTTTCAGCATGGGTTATCCGGAAGAAACATGTTGAACTTGGTTCGCATACTAATCTATGCATCCATAACTCAGAAAATTATATGTTCTTTGAGTTGTCCCTCTTAGTTGTATTCTGACCCCGGTCTATCATTTGATAGTCAAGAGTATGCGTGCATTCGTTCATCGATACCTATTACTCTTGTGGTCCGTCAAGCCATTCTATTCCGGAATGATTAGGAGAAACAAACTCCAGTACCTCATCCATACCCAGGATTGGGTCTTAGCAGTTGTGCTCCGCAGATCAAATTGCTAATCCAGCTTTTGTTCTGTTCTACCTTGGAGTATTACCATCTTTTATATCGGGATTATTATAGGAACTGCACACCATCCTATGAACTCTTGGTACAGTGATACTTCTTGCCATCATTGTTCATTCCTCGGTTCATGTGCTATGGTAACCAGAATGCCGACAAGTGAATCATGGTGTGTGAAATCAATACTCCTAGCAACCTTGTTGCTTGGTAGTTAAATGGACAATAACCTCATTCTTAGCGTGTTGATTATCGAATCGTCACCCTAAGGTTGATTGTGCTACCTAGTCCCTATTTCCGGTGCACTCCTTCGGTCATTGAGTTAAGATTTTCTTTCAATCCCTTGCTCATTTGATCATATCGTCTTGCCCTGAAAAGCAAGATTGTTCTCGATCTTAGTAACATATCGGTGGTTCGTGATTTTCCGAAGATCTTCTCGGAAGTATTACCAGGTTGTCACCTGATCGCTATGTTGAGTTCGTGATCAAGTTGGTTCCTTGTAAACCACCCCTTCTCCAAGAGTCTGTGTTGGGTACCCCTGAGCGGTTTGGTCAAGCTAAACAACAACTTGGAGAGTTGGAGGATAAAAGCTTGTCTGGCTTAGTTCATTTTAAGGGATATCTTCTTGTGTGTGTTGAAGAAGGATGATATCTTCATCAATTGATCCTTGAGACCAGTTGCTGGAGCTATTGTCTTGCCAAAACTTTGATTTGAGTGTGGGCTATTCTCAAATCAAATCAGAACCAACGATGTTCGTAATGTTGTCTTATTCGTGGATTTTCCTCGAGCATACACCATTATATCTTTTGGTCTGACCAATGCTATCACCGTGTTCACCTAACTATGGAATTCCTTTTATATGGAAACCTAGATGAATTGTTGTTGAGCCCATCGACAACATCCTTATCTCCTCCATGATTTTGTTGAACATTAAGCTAGTACTGGAAACTTTTGTAAGCATTATCTTCGTGTTTCGTTCATGAAGAATATGCTTGGATAAAAGAAGTGACTTCCTCTGATTCACGTGCATTTGGTGCAAGTTGTCACCGTGAGTTCGGGAAAGATTGTTTTTGTTTTCTTTGGAATCATCCCAAGTCAGTCATGCATGTGCGAAGTATTCTATGGTCTGATAGACTGATCATCTTCATTCTATATGTATCCCTAGTACACCAAGCCACTGATTGATTTTTTCAAGGAGAAGAAGCTCCTTCTTAAGAGTATACCTTACGTAAGGACTTTGATATCCTTGATGATGGTTCCCCACCGGAATACGGTAGTGTTTTATTGTAAGACTACCATGTGATCATGTTTGTCTGGGACAGCATGTTCACATGTGTGTAGCAGAACCAACTCATGTTTTGGAGCTTGCTATCGTAGTTCATCTCCCGAGAATCCCGCAACGTCATCTCGTCGATTTGTGTTGCAAACTTTCATTTTTCTTCCTAGACCCGATGGGTCTGGAATATTTTGACACCAACCAGATCTGAATCTCAGGCAGACTTGATGGTTGGAATGTTTCCCAAGAACTACAATATTGGTCCCTCTATAATCGGTAAAGTGGATGTCGTGGCCAACACACCCAGCCGGAAGACCTGTTATTGTAATATCTTGTTTGAGTAAGTTGGCCACCTCCCCATAAGGACTTCGTAGGATTTACTCCTTAGATGTTCCTTATGGATTTCTTTTGTGTTTCCAAAGTACGACCTTTACTTGATGTTCTAGATACCAGACCATTTAAAGGAATGGGATACGCTAGTACATCAAGGAGAACATTAGAAGCGGAGTGCTAAATGTCTCTCGGTCGATCATCCAGATTTCGTCCCCTTGGCCTCGCTAAGGTGAAATCTGAGAAAGTGTTATCCTCCTTTGCATCTGCATCGTCCATTGCTAGTCATCATGGTAGTATGATGTGTTGTCAGCACCCTTGACATGGATGTTGTTAAAACCTTGATGATTATGGAAATGCTCAAGTTCTTGAGAGCATGCACAAGCGCTAGGTGTTACCATCGGCACTAACTGGGATTGCTCTCAGTTCCTCGGTTATGCTATAACTTTTCAAACAGGGGACTCACTCTCTACTATTGAGCTTCTCCCCAATTGCTAAAATAATCCCTTGTGTGGTTTCCAACAAGGTAATCCACACCATCCATTCTAATCCGGGTATGCCATTCTACCGAACCCTTTAAACGATCGCTCGAGAATTGCCTTAGGCTGGTATAAAGAGTTTCAATGATCTTTGAATCAAAGGTAATTCTTTTTGCCACTTAAGGGGATATATCTACGAGTCACGGTCCCTAAGGTGTCTCGTTGTGGTATCATGGCAACCCAACTCCTCGCTACATGGACAATCGTTCCCCACCCTCTTAGGTGTGAAATTGTTGTCTATCTAGTGAACCATCGTCATCTGTTTCACTCCATCCCCTAGATGTGTGTCTCGTGTCTCAGCTCGAGAGATGTTTATATCTCATCCCATGAGCTGATCCTGAGTTGTTCGGTCTTCGAGAAGATAGATTCTTCTAGAGTTTCCTTCCCTCTTCTCGTCATGTTAGTTGGAGTTCCCAGAACAAGACGACAAGACAAAGATGGTGATTGAATCAACGCCCCTATGAAGTGCACCTGGATCGTGAGGATTATACTAGTTTCCGTTCCCCCTTCATCTTACCCAACGCTTGAATCTCGGGACGAGATTCTTGTTTAGTGGGGGTGAGTTGTCACAGCCCTAGATTAGCCTTGTTGTCTTTGCTTGATATTCATGTCATCATGTCTAAATTTAAATGAAATTCGAATTGAGGAATTTTCAAAAGCCTCAGAAGACCTCTAAAAATAACCAACATTTAAATCTCATCAAATGAGTCCAAAGAAATTTTCCTGTTACTCTGTCAAAATATTGGTAAGAGGTAAAATTCAAACCAATATTTTTGGAATCACAGAATTATTTATTTTTGGGCCTTTGACTTAAACCAATGACATATTTGAGTTGAATTTATTTCTATTATATAAGAAATAAAGTTCAAATATTTTTGTAAGTTGCTTGTGACCTTGGACTAGTTCCTGAGCTCACATACAATTTACAGAATGTTTTAGAAAAATGATTTGATATTTTAAATCAAATCAAAACCAATTGCAGAAAATAGAAAAGAGAAAAAGAGAGAGAGAGAACCCACCTATACTTACCTGGCTGGCCCAGTTACGGCCCAGCTCCTCCAGCAGCCCAGCCCACCTCCTCCTCCCTGTCGCCTTCCTCCTCGTGCCAGTAGGCAGAGGAGGGACACGGCGCACGCGCCCGAGCTCGCCACGCCACCACCCTGCTCGTCTGCATCGCCTGGCCACCGCGACGCCTCGCGTCATCTCCTCGGTGCTGCCCCGACCCCCTGGACTCCCTCTCTCTCCCCCAAACACTCTCCCCTCCTCTGTTCTTTCCGCCACCGAACGCATCCGTCGCCGCCGACGAGCGTCGTCGTGGCCACAGCCACTGCCTCGCCTCGTCGTTGCGCCCAGAGGCTCCGCCTCGACCCCCTCTTCCTCTCCACCAACCCATGCCCCGCCGGACGCCCTGCATCGCCGCCCACGCCATCTTCCCCATCTCCGGCCGCCCGAGATTGCCGGTGCCCGCTCGCCACCTTCGAAGCCTCCCCGAGCCCACCGAGCTCTACTCCCGACCCCTTGTGAGCTCCTACGCCTTTCCCCTCTCTCCCCGCAGTCTAAATCGCCCTCTAGCACTAGCGCTACCGCGCCCGAGAGCTTGCTGCCGCCGTCCATGGCGCCGCCGCGGCCACAGCTGCTGCCACTCGCTTCCAAGCGTTGCCCCGTGCTCAGCACGCTCCCAGGAGCCGGGCGCGCCCACCAGTTCGACCTACCGTTCCCTCTAGCGCCAACCCGCACCAACCCCGAGCTCCGGCCGCCGCCGCGAGCCTGATTCCGGCGAGCCCGTTCGACCTCAGCCGCTCCCGCTTGCTTAGATGGGTGCGGCTGAGCGCCAGCTACGCGTAGATGATCGCTGCCGCTGTTTTGGTCGCCGGAGGGTGTTCCCCGAGCCCCTCCGCCGCGTCTGGACTCGTCGGCGGCTAAACGCCGGCGACCGTTGACCCTTGACCGGCGTGGGTTGACCCCACTGCCCGGTTTGACTCTCCCCTCTCTCCCACTGACATGCGGGCCCCGCCCGGCTAAACCAAGTTAGTTAGGGTTAATTTTAATTAGGTTAGTTAGTCCAGACACTGACACGCAGGGCCCACAGGTCAGTTTGACCTGGACCAGCCCGTTGACCTGCTGACGTCACTATGAGGTCATGCTGACGCAATAATTCCTTTCTGGAATTTAAATAAATCTTAAATGATTTAATATTTTCAGAAAATGTCCAAAACTTCTAAAAATCATATAAAATCAACCATAACTCAGAATGAAATAAATTATATATGAAAAATGATCAGAAAAATCCAATCTATCCATCTGTACCATTTTCATGCATGTTAGAACAACTTATAGCTGTTGTTTAGCACAAATCAATTAAATGGCATTTAAACTCTCACATATGGAGTTTGAATTTGAACCTAGTGTTCAAACCAACCCCATTTAACCTGTTGCTAGATGCATTAGCCCAAAACACATTCGTATTGCCATGTCATAGCATGCATCATATTGTGCATTGCATTGATCGTGTTTCTTTTGTGTTTGCCGGTGTTGTTCCCCCTCGGTAGACGTTGTACCGATGATGTGATCATTGACACTGATGAAGACTCAATGTTATCTTCAGAAGTGCCAGGCAAGCAAAACCCCCTTGTTCATTCCGATACAATCCTACTCTCTCGCCCTGCTCTCTTTTACTGCATTAGGACAACAACGAGTCATTTGTTACTTGCTGCGGTAGCTAAACCCCTTTATCCTCTGCGTGACCTGTCATTGCCACAGTAAATAGATGAAACCCACTAGTATGAGTAGGAGTTGCTTGAGCCCTGTTGTGCCTACTCATTCATGTTTGTTTGTCATGCCTGCTACTGCTTAGAGTTGAGTCAGGTCTGATTCATCGGGAATGAATCAGAGGTGTGTGAACATGTCCTACTGTGTGTAAGCTAAGTGTGTGAACACGATTTGGTAAAAGGTATCGGTGAGAGGCCATGTAGGAGTACATGGTGGGTTGTCTCATTGAAGCCGTCCTTAGGAACTGAGTTCTGTGTTTGTGATCCATGATTCAGCTACTACCATGCATTGGGCCCTGAAATATGACCCCGCTCGACTTCTTATTCACCCTAGTCCTCTGTCCAGGAGTTGCAAGTAGTTTCTGGTGTTTGTAGCTTACTGGAGGCCGTGGACAGCGCTGACCGTAGGGGTGGGCTGTGATGCGGTAGGTACGTGGCACGGTGTACCGGATGCCCGTTAGGTGTCTCGGGAACCCTGTTCACATCGTTTGGGGCTGTGAGCGAAATCCCGGCCGGATCTCCTCATGGATGGAACCCGAATAGGCGATAAACCTGGACTAGAGACTTGAGTGTTTAGGTAGGTCGTGGTCTACACCCACGTCGGCTTTCGCTTAAAGTCTGCCGAGCACATGTCGTGTGCAGACGCTAAGTGGTGGAAACATGTATGAAGAAGTACACCCCTGCAGGGTTAACATCATCTATTCGAATAGCCGTGTCCGCGGTGAAGGACTTCTGGGTTGCTTATATCAGTTCATAGACAAGTGAAAGTGGATACCCTAAAATACGCAAGATAAGCGTGAGTGCTATGGATGGCGTTCTCATAGGGAGACGGGAGCCGATCCATAGTGGTGTATTGATATGGTGAATATGTGGACTCGTGTGCGCCACCTCAAAAGAGTTACTTGCAGTCGTAGTTCAGGATAGCCACCGAGTCAAAGCTGGCTTGCTGCAGTTAAACCCCCACCATCCCTTTGTTGATAATGATGCATATGTAGTTAGTTCTGATGTAAGTCTTGCTGGGTACATTTGTACTCACGTTTGCCTATTTTATGTTTTTGGAGAGAGACTTCGGTATCGCTAGTAGTTCTGCGTGGACTTCGACGTTTAGCTTGTTACCCTAGCTACGATCTTGTGCCCTCGGCAGGATCTGGTAGATAGTCAGGCTTCTCAGCCTTTTTCATTTATAGATGTCTGTACTCAAACATGATAGCTTCCGCTTGTGCTTTGATTTGTACGCTCTGACTGTTGGGTCATGACACCCCTGTTTGTAATATCTCGCTCCTCGGAGCCTAATGAATAAATACTTGAGTTGTAGAGTCATGTTGTGATGCCATGTTGTATTTGCACATATCGAGCATATTGTGTGTATGTTATTGAAATGCTTGGTATGTGTGGGATCTGACTATCTAGTTGTTTATCCTTAGTAGCCTCTCTTACCGGGAAATGTCTCCTAGTGTTTCCACTGAGCCATGGTAGCTTGCTACTGCTCCGGAACACTTAGGCTGGTCGGCATGTGTCCTTCTTCGTTCCTGTGTCTGTCCCTTCGGGGAAATGTCACGCGATGAGTACCGGAGTCCTGTTAGCCCGCTACAGCCCGGTTCACCGGAGTCCTGCTAGCCCAGTGCTACAGCCTGGATTCACTCGCCGATGACCGACACGTTCGATGCTGGGTCATGGATGCCTGTCCTTGTAAGCTTGTGCCACTTTGGGTTCACGACTAGCCATGTCAGCCCGGGTTCTCTGTCATATGGATGCTAGCTGCACTATCATATACGTGAGCCAAAAGGCGCAAACGGTTCCGGGCCAGGTAAGGTGGCACCCGTGGGAATACCGTGCGTGAGGCCGCAAAGTGATATGATGTGTTATATGCTAGATCGGTGTGGCACTGAGTCGGGGTCCTGACAGAGAACCTTCTACCCAAACCTGCCCCCAAATGGGACACAAATTTTACCACGGCATGTTGATGTCGGTCCATGATAGCATGCTAAGTTTCACGAATTTCAGAAAAGTTTTGGATTTACCAGAATTTAAAAACCAGGTACCTAAATGTTTGCAGCTGAGTGACGGTGGCAGGGTGTTTGACATTCATTCCCATTTCTTGCATGGGACCTAACCATGCAACCAAGGACACATATTTGAATTTTCAACCAATTTATATGCACTAGAGCATGTGCCTATAGTTCAAATTTGAATTATGCACATAAATGCATTGAAAACTCAATTAGTGCATAAAAATGTCCAAACGAACCGCGAAAAATTCCAAAATTTAACACAACACTCATGTTGTTCTATGTTGACACTAGAGAAAAAATTGAAATCAAGAAGAGGCAACGGATATCATTTAGTCTAGAAAGGTGAAACGTTCCCTACCGAAACCATCAGGCTTATTGTGATAAGCTCTAGTTTATGAGAAGCTTATACCCCAACCTGCCCCAAATGGGACAATATTTTTACCACTTCATGTTGATGACGTTCCATGATAGGAGGTCAAGTTTCATGAATTCAGATGAGTTTTTGATTCACTAGAATCTAAAAAACAGGAATCTCAATGTTTGCGGCCGAGCGACAGTGGCAAAGGTGTTTGACATTCATTCACATTTCTTACATGGGGGCTAAGGATGCAACCAAGGACACACATTTGATTTTTGAACCCATTTATATGCACTGGGGCATGTGCATGTAGTTCAAATTTGAATTATGCACATGAATGCATAGAAAACTCAGTGAATGCATAAAATGTCCAGGCGAACCCCGAAAAATCCCAAAAGTTGCAAAACTCTCCTGTTGTTCTATATTGACACAAGAAAAAAATTGAAAGTAAGAAGAGGCAACATATATCGTTTCGTCCCCCAAGGTGGCACGCTCCCTACCGAAACCATCAGGCTTGTTGTGGGAGAAGCTATGGTTTGCGAGAAGCTTATACCATAACCTGCCTCAAATGGGACGATATTTTTTACCCCAGCATGTTGATGCCGTTCCATGATAGCATGCCAAGGTTCAAGAATTTCAGAAGAGTTTTGTATTTACTAGAATTACAAAATCAAGCACCTCGACATTTGCCAGAGAGCCACGGTGCCGTGGTGTTTCAAATCCATCCCCATTTCTTGCATGGGACATAAGAATCAACCCATGGACCCATATCTCATTTTACAACCCATTTTGGTGCACCGGAGCATGTGCATGTAGTTAAATTTGAATTGTGCACCTAAAATGCCTAGAAAATCAAGTTAATGCATAAAAATGTCCACATGAACCCTGAATAATTCCAATTTTTTTAGGACAGACATACAATTGCATGTTCACTGCAGATAAAAGTTCTACAACTCAAACACCGTCCTTTGCAACTCTGACCCCATTATGCAATTCAAATCAAGACAAAAAATCAAGTAGATCGCACACAGTTTATTATCACCAACCGTGTGAGATGTAGTACAAAATATCCTAGAGCACCATCGGTGTATAGTACGCATGTGGCTTAAGCGAGAAGGTGCGTCGGCTACAGTCCACAGCCGGCGTGTCAAACACATTAGCTCGCTCCCCAAATACCATTTCACTATTCAATCTTCGTTGGTGAAAGATGGGGACATGGACCCGCGTCATGAGGGAAACTTCGACGGCCCACTCCGGTGAGAGCGCGGCCGAAGCCGCCATGCGCGTGCTAACAAGGTGCAAGAGCGCGGCCGCAATCTATGACCGGGCGGCCAAGCTAGCCCAAACGGCCATTGTTGCTTCTTAGGTGGCAGCAGCAACATCTTCCTCGGGGATTGCAACTGGAGAGAAAGGCACAACAGATGTTCGTTCTGCAACGGTGGCCTTAGCCCTGATGGAGGGCGCCCACGACCATGTCAATGCCGCCCAAGCCAAGCTCATGGCGGTCACCGCACAAATCGAACGAAGCTTCTCCGACAACGGTCCGCAACCGACGGATGAAGAGTTGGCAATCACTATGAGCATTCGAGTAGCCGTCCGCTCCTCTGCTGCATACATTGCCACAACGGAGCCTGTCCAAGCCCAGAGCACGGCCGCCCACGCCCAGCTCGTGGCAGCCTTTTCCAAAGAGATGGCGGACACGGATGGCGAGATGCTTGCCGAGTATGCTGCGATGGATGTGATACGTCTCCAACGTATCTATAATTTTTGATTGTTCCATGCTATTATATTATCTATTTTGCATTTTTAATGGGCTTTATTATACACTTTTATACTATTTTTGGGACTAACCTATTAATCGGAGACCCAGTCCAAATTGCTGTTTTTTTGCCTATTTCAGTGTTTCGCAGAAAAGGAATATCAAACGGAGTCCAAACAGAATGAAACCTTCGAGAGAGTCGTTTTTGGAAGAAACGCAATCCAGGAGACTTGGAGTGGACGTCAAGGAAGCAACATGCCGACCACGAGGCAGGGAGGCGCGCCTAGGGGGTAGGCGCGCCCTCCGCCCTCGTGGGCCCCTCGCGGCTCCCCTGACCGACTTCTTTCGCCTATATATACTCATATACCCTAAAAACATCCGAGAGCACCACGAAACCCTATTTGCACCGCCGCAACCTTCTGTACCCGTGAGATCCCATCTTGGGGCCTTTTTCGGCGCTTCGCCGGAGGGGGAATCGATGAAGGAGGGCTTCTACATCAACAACATAGCCTCCCCGATGAAGTGTGAGTAGTTTACCTCAGACCTTCGGGTCCATAGTTATTGGCTAGATGGCTTCTTATATCTCTTTGGATCTCAATACAAAGTTCTCCTCGATCTTCTTGGAGATCTATTCGATGTAATAATTTTTGCGGTGTGTTTGTCGAGATCCGATGAATTGTGGATTTATGATCAAGATTATCTATGAACAATATTTGAATCTCCTCTGAATTCTTTTATGTATGATTTGTTATATTTGCAAGTCTCTTTGAATTATGAGTTTGGTTTGGCCTACTAGATTGATATTTCTTGCAATGGGAGAAGTGCTTAGCTTTGGGTTCAATCTTGCGGTGTCCTTTCCTAGTGATAACAGGGGCAGAAAGGCATGTATTGTATTGTTGTCATCAAGGATAAAAAGATGGGGTTATATCATGTTGCCTGAGTTTATCCCTCTAGATCATGTCATCTTGCCTAAAGTGTTACTCTGTTCTTATGAACTTAATACTCTAGATGCATGTTGGATAGCGGTCGATGTATGGAGTAACAATAGTAGATGCAGAATTGTTTCGATCTACTTGTCGCGGACGTGATGCCTATATACATGATCATGCCTACATATTCTCATAATTATGCACTTTTCTAACAATTGCTCGACAGTAATTTGTTCACCCACCGTAATACTTATGCTATCTTGAGAGACGCCACTAGTGAAATCTATGGCCCCCGGGTATATTTTTCATCATATAAGTTTCCGATCTATTTTATTTTGCAATCTTTACTTTCCAATGTATATCATAAAAATACCAAAAAAATTACCTTATTATCTCTATCAGATCTCACTTTTGCAAGTAGTCGTGAAGGGATTGACAACCCCTTTATCGCGTTGGTTGCAAGGTTCTTATTTGTTTGTGTAGGTATGAGGGATTTGAGTGTAGCCTCCTACTGGACTGATACCTTGGTTCTCAAAAACTGAGGGAAATACTTACGCTACTCTGCTGCATCACCCTTTCCTCTTCAAGGGAAAACCAACACATGCTCAAGAGGTAGCAGGATGCCATGGAGTCGCTTCCCCAGGAGACCGTCGGTCGCGAGCTGGACATGGAGGAGGCGGCGGAGATTGACGAGCACCAGCCGTAGTAGTACTCTTTGTTTTGTTTAATTAAGAGCGCCGGTGTTTAATTTTTTTAGAGTAATGTTTAGGTCAGCTAGCTCTATTTAATTGCTGAACTTGCTCAATTAAGAAATGTGGGTGTGCTATAGTCTCCTTTGTGTACCCTAATTATGCAATGATGTGGATGACCACTGTAACGAGGGAAATTCAAACCAAAAATTTTGACGTTCAAACTCATCACTCACAGGTTAAGCTATCTGAATTGTTTGTGATGTTGACATATAGTACACAGTTCTGAATAAGGGACTGTTTCTGATGACACTTTGTGCGCCAGTTTTTTCGCTAAACTGATTCAAATTTTTTGGCTTCCGCGGAAATATCTACCTCCCCGCCCCTCCCCCTTACCAAAAGCCACATTTCCCCTATTTCCGCCTTCCTTTCCAAGTTGAAACCTTCATTCCTTTCCTGCAGTGCTGCCTCCTCGCCGGCAACCCTCCTTCACACTGCTCGGTCTCGTCTATCTAGTCAGGTAATCCACACCTGACCCACATCCTCCTCCTCCTTCCACATCCCACATGCCCCGACCGCTGGCACGACACCTTCCACCCAAATCACCGACCCTTCCACCAAATAAGTGCCACCCTAATCCATGGTGCACGCGCCAGGAGCTCAAGGAGCATTTGGTAGCGGATAAGCAAATCGCCGTCGCACGCCCGGATGAGGTCGCGATGGCTGCCATTCACGCTAACCCGTAGATCTTGGAGGTGCACCTTGCCGTCAAGGCCACCGTCGAAACCTCGCATGCTGAAGCCGCCATGCGGTTGGCTGCTTTAAATGAAAGTTCATGGCGTTTTCTCATGGCCACCCTCAATGCCTACGACGAAGACTACCAGGTGTTTTCTCAGCGTGCACATGCTTAACTCAACTCAAGAGCCAGCAGGTTGGTGCCCGGAGTGGCTCAGGCAACTCTCCACTACGACGATGGTACCACGATGTGGAGGCCTCGGCCTCTTCCATGTCCAAGGAGCCAATCGTCATCAATATCTCCCACAATGAGGAGTAGCTTGTCTTATTAGCTCACTATAAGGACCCATGTTCAGTTTGCTAGCTACTGCCTTTCCTTAACAAATTCTAGTGAATTATGCTATCTTATTTTACCATGCAATCTTTTTCTCTAGTGTATATGTTCTATATGTCGTGCACTGTGGTGCTCACTTATTAACTGTTTGGTTATTTAGTTGTCATGTTCAGTTAACTGTTTAGTTAAATTTTGCAAATGTGATGTTCAATTCTTCAGGGTGAAATTTTGTATTGTCTTCCATGTGAGAAATAAATCATTTTTTCTTTACAAGACACACGAGAAACAAATACAATTGCTATATTATCCAAGTTGTCAAGCATGTGGTTTGGTTACATGTCTGATCTTGTAGTATGTTATACATTGTGCAATGTGGTGCTCACTTAATGTTTGCTTCATTTGTTGTGGTGTTTAGTTAACTGTTTGGTTCAATTCTGCAATGTGATGTTCAATTGTTGTGGGTGCATTCTGTTATTGTATACCATGTGAGAAATGAATTGAATTTGGATGTACCAAATACATGAGAAACAAATACAATTGCTATATTTTCAAGTTGTTAAGCATGCTTGGTTTGGTTAACTGTCTGGTCTTCTCTTAGGAGTATGTTATATTGTGAAATGTGGTGCTCAGTTAATGTTTGGTTCATTTGTTGTGGTGTTTAGTTAACTGCATGGTTCAATTCGGCAATGAAATGTCCAATTGTCGTGGTTAGAATTTTGTATTGTTGTGCATGTGAGGAATATTCAAATTTGGCTGCACTTAATACATGACAAACATATAGAATTGCTATATTTCCTAGTTCTTAACCATGCTTGGTTTGGATAAATGGGTTTTCCATGTGGCTTGAATTAATCTGACGAATATGCAATGTGCTTATTTTTTTTCATCAACATATTTTACTAATAGCATGCGAACCCTCACTTAACCTGATCACTAACTACCTTATATGTGTTGCAGGGGAACAATGGGAAGCACTATGGTTTACAATCGAGGTTTGCACATGCATGGTCCTTTATATAATAGCACATTATTGTGCAATTGCAGGAAACATTCTAATATTTAGGTTTTTAACAATTTGGTCTTACACATGTAGGTCCTGCTGTCAGAGTTTTTGACCCACTGTTCGACCCTTTTTGCATATGGGGAAATGAGTTGTCCTAAATATCAGTCAAGTCAAGAAACTCAGAAATATTGTTAGGATAAAGAAATTAGCGACAAAAACAACAAGATCTTTGTATGCACAATGAAGAAGACATCAGTTCACTACAGGATGGTACTAACTATTGTACCTTGCCTTTTTTATTCCTTTGCCCCATTTCCAATATAGAGAAGATATTTATGCACATCCTTGTTTTCGGGCCTTTGCATAGCAGTTCACTGATGATTACCTCTCAAACCACCTGTATGGTCAGGAGGCGAGGAAGGTATTCATACAAAACCCACGGTTCAATATTGAAGTGTTCCTAAAGAGGACGATGGATGGACGGTCAATCATCCACAGGAACTGGCCTAAAGTTGCAAAGACCTTCAATATCAATGCAGACTCAATATTCGCCTTCTACTTGAGCAGTTTTCCAGATGAGGTACATCTATCTATGTACTGTCTATGATGATAATTTCGAAAGGTTATAGATGTTGCATGTGAAACTTGGTGTTCGTGCAGTTGTGTAATGGGGTAGCTGAGTGGTGAAGCTATATGATGTTGTACTCTGATGTATTTCAATTATGAAAATGAAATATATTGTGTGCTGAATATGAAATGTCAATTAGATTAATAAATGGATTATTAATAATAGGATAATTAGCCTGCTAATTGGATTTTTATTGCAAACGGTTATTGAGGAAACACAGTGGGCGATGACCTCAGGCAATGCACACAGTTTCTAGGAATAAACTGTGTTGGATTAATGAACAATCACACACGACATCCTATTGAAAACTGTTTGCATTAGGCCACCTGACGCAAACTTTTACTACATTGTCGGGGAATGATCCCTGGGCAGGCCCAAGACGACAAACGACGCTTCAAAAACATTAGGGAGACTAACGCCCCGGTCCGGCTGCCCAGCCACCTCGACTAGCTCGCCATCTTGGCTGCCCGGCTGACTCCCTGTCCGGCTGCTCCAGCCAGCCTGCTACGCGAAGTCAACCGCCACATTGACAAGACACCGACAAGAGGGCTGTACCGCGACCACAGTTGCTGATAAGACATACATTGTTCACTTGTCGCACATGACATCATCTACAGTGTACTTTGTCCCCTGGGCATTGATTTATAAAATGACCTAGGGACAATACCTAGCCTAGCTCTCAAGCAAGCATAGCTTGAGATATAAGCTACATGTTGTAGCTTACATATCAAGAAAGCCACCCACACTTATATATAAGCAATCATACATCCATCCATCCAGACACCCATGCATGCTCAGGCACATGCAGCTACTAGCGCCACTCATGGGATCAGGCTCCAAGCCATAATGCCCACTGATAGGTCTCCAACGTATCTATAATTTTTGGTTGTTCCATGCTACTATATTATCTGTTTTGGATGTTTAATGGGCGTTAATATGCTCTTTTATATTATTTTTGGGACTAACCTATTAACCGGAGGCCCGGTGCCAGTTTCTGTTTTTTTGCCTATGTTAGTGTTTTACAAAAAAGGAATATCAAACGGAGTCCAAACGGAATGAAACCTTTGCGAGGATCTTTCTTGGACCAAAAGCAATCCAGAAGATGTGGAGTTGAAGTATGGGACTCTACAAAGAGGCCACGAAGCAGGAGGGCGCACCCCCCACCCTCGTGGGGCCCTCGTAGCTCCACCGACGTACTTCTTTTGCCTATATATACTCTTATACCCTAGAAACATTAGGGGGAGGCAATAAACCACTTTTCCACCGCCGCAACCTTCTGTACCCATGAGATCCCATCTTGGGGCCTTTTCCTGCCGGAGGGGGAATCGATCACGGAGGGCTTCTACATCAACAACATTGCCTCTCCGATGAAGCGTGAGTACTTTACCACAGACCTTCGGGTCCATAGTTATTAGCTAGATGGCTTCTTCTCTCTCTTTGATTCTCAATACAAAGTTCTCCTCGATGTTCTTGGAGATCTATTCGATGTAATACTCTTCTACGGTGTGTTTGTCGAGATTCAATGAATTGTGCATTATGTACTTGATTATCTATGAATATTATTTGGTTCTTCTCTGAAATCTTATATGCATGATTTTATATCTTTGCAAGTCTCTTCAAATTATCAGTTTAGTTTGGCCTACTAGATTGATCTTTCTTGCAATAGGAGAAGTGCTTAGCATTGGGTTCAATCTTGTGGTGTCCTTTCCCAGTGACAGTAGGGGCAGCAAGGCACATATTGTATTGTTGCCATCGAGGATAAAAAGATGGGGTTTATATCATATTTCTTGAATTTATCCCTCTACATCATGTCATCTTGCTTAATGCGTTACTCCATTCTCATGAACTTAATACTCTAGATGCATGCTGCATAGCGGTCGATGTGTGGAGTAATAGTAGTAGATGCAGAATCATTTTGGTCTACTTGACACGGACGTGATGCCTATGTTCATGCTCATTGCCTTAGATGTCTTCATAATTATGCACTTTTCTATCAATTGCTCGGTAGTAATTTGTTCACCCACCGTAATACATGCTATCTTGAGAGAAGCCACTAGTGAAACCTATGGCCCCGGGGTCTCTTTTCTATCATATTACATCTCCTTTATTTACTCCGCATCTCGTTTACTATTTTGCAATCTTTACTTTCCAATCTATACACAAAAATACCAAAAATATTTACTTTACTATCTTTAGTAGATCTCACTTTTGGGAGTGACCGTGAAGGGATTGACAACCTCTTTATCACGTTGGTTGCAAGGTTCTTCATTGTTTGTGTAGGTACTAGGTGACTTGTGTGTTGTATCCTACTGGATTGATACCTTGGTTGTCAAAACTGAGGGAAATACTTACGCTACTTTGCTGCGTCACCCTTTCCTCTTCAAGGTAAAACCAACGCATGCTCAAGAGGTAGCAAGAAGGATTTCTGGCGCCGTTGCCGGGGAGATCTACACCAAGTCAAGACATACCAAGTACCCATCATAAACTCTTCTCCCTCGCATTATATTATTTGCCATTCGCCTCTCGTTTTCCTCTCTCCCACTTCTAAAACGATTTTTGAAAACCTTTGCCTTTTCTTCGCCCCTCTTTCGTTTATCTCTTGTTGTTTGCTTCTTGAGTGCTTGTGTGTTGGATTGATTGTTTGTCACAATGACTCAAGATAATACTAAATTGTGTGACTATTGCAATACCAACAACAATGATTTTTTTAGCACTCTGATTGCTCCTACTACTGATGCTGAATCTTGTGAAAATAATACCTCTTTGTTGAATCTTGTTATGAAAGATCAATTTTCCGGCCTTCCTAGTGAAGATGCTGCAACCGATTTAAACAACTTTGTTGATTTGTGCGATATGCAAAAGAAGAAAGATGTGGATAATGATATTGTTAAATTGAAGCTATTTTCATTTTTGCTTAGAGATCGTGCTAAAACTTGGTTCTCTTCTTTGCCTAAAAATAGTATTGATTCATGGAATAAGTGCAAAGATGCTTTTATCTCTAAGTATTTTCCTCCCGCTAAGATATTCTCTCTTAGGAACAATATTATGAATTTTAAGCAACTTGATCATGAGAACATTGCACAAGCTTGGGCGAGGATGAAATTAATGATACGTAATTGCCCTACTCATGGTTTTAATTTGTGGATGATTATACAAAAAATTTATGCCAGATTGAATTTTGCTTCTAGAAATCTTTTAGATTCGGCCGCGGGAGGCACTTTTATGGAAATCACTTTAGGAGAAGCTACTAAACTCCTAGATAATATTATGTTTAATTATTCTCAATGGCACACCGAAACATCCACTAGTAAAAAAGTTCATGCGATGGAAGAGATTAATGTTTTGAGTGGAAAGACGGATGAACTTATGAAATTGATTGCTAATATAAGTGTTTCTTATGATCATAATGATATGCTTTTGTCCATTTTGATTGAGAATAATAATGAATCTATGTATGTGAATTTTGTTTGTAGCAACAATTTTGGTAACAACGCGTATAGAGGCAATTTTAATTCTAGGCCTTTTCCTAGTAATTCCTCTAATAATTATGATAACTCCTACAACAACTCTTATGGAAATTTTAATAAGATGCCCTCTGATTTTGATAATAGTGTTAAAGCATTTATGAGTTCACAAAAGAATTTCAATGCTTTGATTGAAGAAAAATTGTTAAGATTGATGAGTTGGCGGAAACGTGGATATAACTTCTCTTGATGTTGATTCTTTGAAACTTACATCTATTCCACCTAAGCATGATATCAATGAGTCTCTCAAATCCATGAGAATTTTCATTGATGAGTGTAAAGAAAGAACCGCTAGGATGCGTGCTAAGAAAGGTTGTTTTATGAAAGCGTATTCTTCTAGTTTTCATGATAATAATGATGAAGATCTAAAAGTGATTGATGTGACTCCTATTAAATCTTTGTTTTCCAATATGAAGCTTGATAAATATGGGACTGAAGATGAGTCAACTTTAGTTAAAAGGCGTCCCAATGATTCGGAGTTTTTAGATCTAGATGCAAAAATTAATAAAAGTGGGATTGAAGAGGAAATGCATGGAATACTTTCCTAGGAAGAAAATTAAATTGCCTTATGAATCTATTATGAGAGCCACTTATGGATTTCCTACCAAAGATGGCAATACTTAGATATATTCTTGTTTTATGCCTGGATAGGGGTGTTAAACGATAGCGCTTGCTGTGAGGCAACCCAATTTTATTTTTGTGCCAAGTAGAACCTTTGGGAAGACTTGGGTGAAGTCTTTGCGATCTTGCTGTAAACAAAACAGAAAAATTTGTGCTCATAAGATTAGCTGTCATTTTTTACTAGAGAGTGATTTTTTGTTGATTCTTTTTGAAGATGATTAATAGACAAATTCCTCACGTCCACCAATTTATTTCAGAATTTTTAGAGTTACACAAGTATTCGAAAGTTACAGATTTCTACAGACTGTTCTCTTTTTGACAGATTCTGTTTTCGTGTGTTGTTTGCTTATTTTGATGAATCTATGAGTAGTATCGGGGGTATGAACCATAGATAAGTTGGAATACAGTAGGTTTAACACCAATATAAACAAATAATGAGTTCATTACAGTACCTTAAAGTGGTGGTTTATTTTCTTATACTAACGGAGCTCATGAGATTTTCTGTTGAAGTTTCGTGTTGTGAAGTTTTCATGTTTTTGGGTAAAGATTTGATGGATTTTAGAATAAGGATTGGCAAGAGCCTAAGCTTTGGGATTCCCAAGGCACCCCAAGGTAATTCAAGGACAACCAAAAGCCTAAGCTTCGGGATGCCCCGGAAGGCATCCCCTCTTTTGTCTTTGTCTATCAGTAACTTTACTTGAGGCTATATTTTTATTCACCACATGATATGTGTTTTGCTTGGAGCATCTTGTATGATTTGAGTCTTTGCCTTTTTGTTTACCCAAATCATCCTTTCTGTACACAACTTTTGGGAGAGACACGCATGAATCGGAATTTATTAGAATACTCTATGTGCTTCACTTATATCTTTTGAGCTAGACAATTTTGCTCTAGTGCTTCACTTATATCTTTTTAGAGCACGGTGGTGGTTTTATTTTATAGAAATTATTGATCTATCATGCTTCACTTATATTATTTTGAGAGTCTTTTAGAAAAGCATGGTAATTCGCTTTTGTTATAAAATTAGTCCTAATATGATGGGCATCCAAGATTGGTATAATGAAAACTTTCATATAAAGTGCGTTGAATACTATGAGAAGTTTGATGCTTGATGATTGTTTTGAGATATGAAGATGGTGATATTAGATACATGCTAGTAGAGTAGTTGTGAATTTTAGGAATACTTGTGTTAAAGTTTGTGATTCCCATAGCATGCACATATGGTGAACCGTTATGTGATGAAGTTGGAGCATGATTTATTTATTGATTGCCTTCCTTATGCGTGGAGATTGGGATCGCGTGATGGTTAACTCCTACCAACCCTTCCCCTAAGAGCATGCGTGTAATACTTTGTTTTTATTACTTGTAGATTTTTGCAATAAGTATGTGAGTTCTTTATGACTAATTTGAGTCCATGGATTATACGCACTCTCACCCTTCCATCATTGCTAGCATCTCTAGAACTGCGCAACTCTCGCCGGTACCATACACCCACCATATACCTTCCTCAAAACAGCCACCATACCTACCTATCATGGCATTTACATAGACATTCCGAGATATATTGCCATGCAATATTCCACCGTTCCGTTTATTATGACACGCTCCATCATTGCCATATTGCCTTGCATGATCATGTAGTTGACATCGTATTTGTGGCAAAGACACCGTTCATAATTGTTCATACATGTCACTCTTGAATCATTGCACATCTCAGTACACCGCCGGAGGCATTCATATAGAGTCATATTTTTTTTAAGTATTAGAGCATTGTCCGATGTGAGGAAAGGATGGTGGAGACTATGATTCCCCCACAAGTCGGGATGGGACTCCGGACTAAATAAAAAAAGAGGCCATAAAAAAAGAGAGAAAAGGCCCAAATAAAAAATGAGAGAAAAAGAGAGAAGGGACAATGCTACTATCCTTTTACCACACTTGTGCTTCAAAAGTAGCACCATGATCTTCATGGTAGAGAGTCTCCTATGTTGTCACTTTCATATGCTAGTGGTAATTTTTCATTATAGAACTTGGCTTGTATATTCCAATGGTGGGCTTCCTCAAAAGTGCCCTAGGTCTTCGTGAGCAAGCAAGTTGGATGGAAACCCACTTAGTTTCTTTTGTTGAGCTTTCATAAACTTATAGCTCTAGTGCATCCGTTGCATGGCAATCCCTACTCACTCACATTGATATCCATTGATGGGCATCTCCATAGCCTGTTGATACGCCTAGTTGATGTGAGACTATCTTCTCCTTTTTGACTTATCCACAACCACCATTATGTTCCACTTATAGTGCTATGTCCATGGCTCACGCTCATGTATTGCATGAAGAATGAAAAGGTTTGAAAATACTAAAGTATGAAACAATTGCTTGGCTGAAACCGGGGTTGTGCATGATTAAATACTTTGTGTGATGAAGATAGAGCATAGCCAGACTATATGATTTTGTAGGGATAACTTTCTTTGGCCATGTTATTTTGAGAAGAAATGATTGCTTTGTTAGTATGCTTGAAGTATTATTGTTCTTATGTCAATATTAAACTTTTGTCTTTAATCTTTCGGATCTGAACATTCATGCCACAATAAAGAAAATTACATTGAAAAATATGCTAGGCAGCATTCCACATCAAAAATTCTGTTTTTATCATTTGCCTACTCGAGGACGAGCAGAAATTAAGCTTGGAGATGCTTGATACGTATCCAACGTATCTATAACTTTTGATTGCTCCCTGCTATTATATTATCTGTTTTGGATGTTTAATGGGCTTTAATATGCTCTTTTATATTATTTTTGGGACTAACCTATTAACCAGAGGCCAAGTGCCAGTTTTTGTTTTATTGCCCATTTTAGTGTTTTACAGAAAAGGAATATCAAACGGAGTCCAAATGGAATGAAACCTTCGCGAGGATCTTTCTTGGACCAAAAGCAATCCAGAAGACTTGGAGTTGAAGTCTGGGACTCTAGGAGGAGGCCACTAGGCAGGAGGGTGCGCCCAGGGGGGTAGGCGCGGCCCCACCCTCGTGGGCCCCTCATAGCTCCACCGACGTACTTCTTTCGCGTATATATACTCTTATACCCTAGAAACATAAGGGGGAGCCACGAAACCACTTTTCCACTGCCGCAACCTTGTGTACCCGTGAGATCCCATCTTGGGGCTTTTTCCGGTGAGCTGTCGGAGGGGGAATCGATCACGGAGGGCTTCTACATCAACACCATTGCCTCTCCAATGAAGCGTGAGTAGTTTACTACAGACCTTCGGGTCCATAGTTGTTAGCTAGATGGCTTCTTCTCTCTCTTTGATTCTCAATACAAAGTTCCCCTCGATGTTCTTGGAGATCTATTCGATGTAATACTCTTTTGCAGTGTGTTTGTCGATATCTGATGAATTGTGGATTTATGAACTTGATTATCTATGAATATTATTTGGTTCTTCTCTGAAATCTTATATGCATGATTTGATATCTTTGCAAGTCTTTTCGAATTATCGGTTTAGTTTGGCCTACTAGTTTGATCTTTCTTGCAATGGGAGAAGTGCTTAGCTTTGTGTTCAATCTTGCGGTGTCTTCTCCTAGTGACAGTAGGGGCAACAAGGCACGTACTGAATTGTTGCCATCGAGGATAAAAATATGGAGTTTATATCATATTGCTTGAGTTTATCCCTCTACATCTTGTGATCTTGCTTAATGTGTTACTCCATTGTTATGAACTTAATACTCTAGATGCATGCTGGATAGCGGTCGATGTGTGGAGTAATAGTAGTAGATGGAGAATCATTTCGGTCTACTTGACACGGACGTGATGCCTATGTTCATGCTCATTGCCTTAGATGTCTTCATAATTATGCACTTCTCTATCAATTGCTCGGCAGTAATTTGTTCACTCACCATAATACATGCTATCTTGAGAGAAACCACTAGTGAAACCTATGGCCCCCGGTTCTCTTTTCTATCATATTACATCTCCTTTATTTACTCCGTATCTCGTTTACTATTTTGCAATCTTTACTTTCCAATCTATACAACAAAAATACCAAAAATATTTACTTTACTATATTTATTAGATCTCAGTTTTGCGAGTGACAGTGAAGGGATTGACAACCCCTTTATCGCGTTGTTTGCAAGGTTCTTGATTCTTTGTGCAGGTACTAGGTGACTTGTGTGTTGTCTCCTACTGGATTGATATCTTGGTTCTCAAAACTGAGGGAAATACTTACGCTACTTTGCTGCATCACCATTTCCTCTTCAAGGGAAAACCAACGCATGCTGAAGAGGTAGCACCCACACTAGCTCATACACATATATACGAAGCCAGATGCCTATGACACTGCTCTCAGATACAGCTTCAGGAGAACTCTGTAGTGCGAGACATGTACACTGCATATATATTCAGACATGCAGGAGTAGGGGTATTATCTCTCCGAAGAGCCTCGAACCTGGGTAAACCACCGCGTGCTGCTTACCCAATCCCATCCCTTGATCTCCATAGTAGTCGTTCCATCACCTCAAACCACCCCGTGGCATCTGTCGTCTCACGAACCCACCTGTGAGATAACCATGATAGTTGGCGCCCACCATGGGGCAAGGTGCTACTGGAACTGCGGTCCGGGCGAGACCATTTTAATCATCATCACTGCGGCATCGCCGTCGTCTCTCCGGTAGCGCTCGGGGGCTCGACATCGACATGCCCCCAAGGCGACTGCGCGAGGCGACGCGTGAGGAAGTCCTAGATTAGGGGGTCCTCGGACAGCCGGACTATATGCTTATGCCGGACTGATGGACTATGAAGATACAAGATTGAAGACTTCGTCCCGTGTCTGGGTGGGACTATCCTTTGCGTGGAAGGCAAGTTTGGCAATTCGGATATGTAGATTCCCTTCTCTGTAACTGACTCTATGTAACCCTAGCCCCCTCCGGTGTCTATATAAACTGGAGGGTTTAGTCCATAGGACAACAACAATCATAATCATAGGCTAGCTTCTAGGGCTTAGCCTCTATGATCTCGTGGTAGATCAATTCTTGTAATACTCATATCATCAAGATCAATCACGCAGGAAGTAGGGTATTTACCTCCATATAGAGGGCTTGAACGTGGGTAAACATCATGTCCCCTGCCTTCTGTTACCATTAGCATTAGACGCAGAGTCGGGACCCCCTACCCGAGATCCGCTGATTTTGACACCGACATTGGTGCTTTCATTGAGAGTTCCACTGTGTCTTCACCATAAGGCTTGATGGCTCCTTCAATCATCTACAACGACGCGGTCCAGGGTGAGGTTCCCCCCGGATAGATCTTCGTATTCGTCGGCTTTGCACTGCGGGCCAACTCGCTTGGCCATCTGGAGCAGATCGACAGCTACGCCCCTAGCCATTGGGTCATGTTTGGAAGCCTGAACTACACTGCCGACATCCGCGGAGACTTGATCTTCGGTGGATTCCAGCCCATGACAGGTACAGCCTACAGCCACGATGAGCATGACCTAGATCTGTCATCGGACGGTGTTTAGGAGATCGCACCTACAGCTGCCCTCGCTTTAGATCCAGTGCAGATCGTGCCATCCGAGGACGGGAGGATGGACCCCACCACGGAAGACGCACACTCAACAGCGATAGAGCCGAACACATATTTCACTTCCAATGAGGTCTGTGTCATCGGACCCTCGGACTCGTTTCCGGCAATAGGCTCCAAACTGCGCGTATCCGCGCCCATCGGATCTAACTGGGCACCGATCTTGGAGTTTAGCTCCGTGGACATCTTTCAGCACTCGCCCATGGACGACGTGCTAAACTCATTAAAATCTCTCTCCTTGTCAGGAGACTCTTGGCCGAACTATGTCCGGCTTGAGTCGGAAGCGGACGACGAAGGAATTCGTTACCCACCCACCACGCACTTAATAGCCACTGTCGACGACTTAACCGACATGCTTGATTTCGACTCCGAAGACAACGACGGTATGGACGACGATGACGGAGAAGAATGGGAACCACCGCCCACAGGGCGCTGGACAACCACCTCATCATATGATATATATATGGTGGACACACCCAAAGAAAACAATGGCGAGGATCAAAAGGATGCAACGGAGGATAATCCTCCTGAGAAACAGCCGAAGCGCCGACATCAGCGGCGCCGCTCTAAACCACGCCAGGGTAGAAACAGCGATGCCGACACAAGAGACAATAGCACTCTAGATGATGCCAAAAACAAAAACAATCCCGCCCAGCCAAGCTTCGAACAGGCCGGACGAGAGGACGGGCAAGCTAGCCCCGATGAATAGGCAACAAATGAAGACTCGGAGGATGAAAATTACATTCCCCTCTCTGAAGCCGAGGTGAGCGTCGGTAACAAAGAATTTACCGTGCCTGAGGAGCACATCAAGCAGGAGCACTTCAAGTGCCGGCTTATAGCCACTTCAAAGAGCCTGAAGAAAAAATAGCAGCAGCTTCAAGCTGATCAAGATCTGCTCACTGATAGATGGACTGAGGTCCTGGCGGCCGAGGAATATGGACTCGAGCGCCCAACCAAAATTTGCCCGAGGCGCAGGTTGTTACCTCAATTCGAGGACGAGGCACTAGTACCTATACTACCAGCATAGGATGCGGCTGACCGACCACCTCGTGACCGAGACAAAACGGCGTATCAATCCGAACACCAGCCCGCATCCCGTCGCCGAACAAATAGAAACACGAAGGCCCGGGGCTACACGCATGACATGCGAGACGAATTGGAAAACAAAGCAGGATAGTCAAGATCGATCTACGGATCGCGGGGGCGCGCTCCAACACGTGACGATGACCACCACGCCGGATATACTAAATACAAATCCGTCCAGGCCGAATACAGCAAGCAAACCAGGTTCATCCGAACTGTATCCCAATGTAGCCCGGCATAGAGGCGTCGCACACCCCCTATGCTTCACTGACGAAGTAATGGAGCATGAATTCCCACAAGGGTTTAAACCCGTAAACATCAAACCATATGATGGGACAATATATCCCGCGGTATGGATTGAAGATTTCATTCTCCACATTCACATGGCCCGTGGCGATGATCTCCATGCCATCAAATATCTCCCACTAAAACTCAAGGGACCAGCTCGGCATTGGCTGAATAGTCTGCCGAAAAACTCCATTGGCAATTGGGAGAATCTGGAAGACGCATTCCTTGACAACTTTTAGGGTACTTATGTGCGACCACCGGACGCTGATGACTTAACTCACATAACCCAACAGCCCGGAGAGTCGGCCAGGAAATTCTGGACTCGGTTCTTAACTAAAAAGAACTAAATCGTCGACTGTCCGGATGTCGAAGCCCTAGCGGCCTTTAAGCATAACATCCATGATGAGTGGCTCGCCCGACACCTCAGCCAAGAAAAGCCGAAGTCCATGGCAGCCCTTATGACACTTATGACCCGCTTTTGTGGGGGCGAGGATAGCTGGTTGGCTCGTAGCAACAGCGCCTCAAGCAAGACTGGAACTTCTGCATCCAGAGATGACAGCGGCAAGCCCCGACGCAGAAAACACAAGAGTCAAAATAATGGTGACAACGCCGAAAACACAACCGTCAATGCAGGATTCAGCGGTTCTAAGACCGGTCAAAGGAAGAAACAACTCAAAATAAACAGTCCAGGCACGTCCAGTCTGGACCGTATAATCGAACGCCCATGTCAAATTCTTGGCACCCCAGGAACACCAACCAATCATACCAACAGAGAATGTTGGGTCTTCAAACAGGCTGGCAAGTCAAGTGCCAAAAGCAAGGAGAAGGGGTCAGAAAGCGATGACAATGACGAGGAGCCCCGGCCACTGAACACAAGATGGCAAAAGAAGTTTGCCCCACAAATTAAAATGGTGAATATGATACACTCCACCCATATTCCCAAATGGGAGCAGAGGTGCGCACTTAGGGACGTCTATGCAATGGAGCTAGTCGCCCCAAAATACAACCCATGGTCGTCCGCCTCGATCACCTTTGACCGCAAGGACCGTACGACCAATATCCGTCAGGGAGGTTCAGCCACACTGGTCCTTGAACCAATAATTGACGGATTCCACATCACGCGAGTTCTTATGGATGGAGGCAGCAGCCTGAACCTGCTTTATCAGGACACAATGCGCAAGATGGGTATCGATCCTTCAAAGATCAAACCCACTATAACCACCTTTAGAGGTGTCATACCAGGTGTTGAGGCCCGCTGTACAGGCTCCATCACTCTGGAAGTAGTCTTCGGACCTCCGGACAATTCCCTCAACGAAGAGTTAATCTTTGATATCGTCCCTTTTCGTAGCAGCTATCACGCACTACCCAGACGAAACGCGTTTGCTCGATTCAACATGGTGCCACACTACGCTTATATTAAGCTCAAGATGCCCGGTCCACACGATGTCATAACAGTTAATGGCAAGGTTGAACGCTTTCTTCGTATCGAAGAGCATACCGCCGCCTTAGCAGTAGAAGCGCAGAGCGGCCTTTTTCAATCGAACATACATTCAACGGCCAGGCTCCCAGACACCGTCAAAAGAGCTTGAACTACTCCTCGGCAAGATAGCCCAGCACGTCAGGAGCTTAATTAACCACTTTGGCGATAGGCGGAGGCAAAGCTCGCTTATGCCGCACAAAGCGACTTAACTGCTCTGTGGGACACAAACATTTCTTACATTTTCTTTTCAGGTCCACTTTTCTCTAGGCCATCACTGGCAACCTAGCGACCGGACCTATGAAGGGAAGGACATACCAAGGAGGGAAATAGCTCGAACGCGTAAGGGAATCCTTGGATATTCCCCTTGATGATCATCCGATTATTCTCCGGATCCGCACACAGCCCCCTGGTCTCAGTAGGTTCTTAAGTCATATTTCTTTTTATCGCACTACTTGTATTCGTACACCTCTAGTATTATTCAATTACAACATGCGGCTTTATCTGACGCTTACTTGCTGTTCTTCCTTATTGATATTTTTTTTCAAGTAGCAGCTGTACACTATGGTATGCCTTAATATGCCAGGGGCTTCGTTGTACCCATAATACGGCAACAAAATCCGAACACCCTCACGGTCATTCAACACCCCAAACTTATAGCATTATATGCATCGGCTCCGAATCATGCCTTGGGTCAATAGTTGGGTTGCCCAGCTCCTGTGCTTGCTACCCTACGTTCCACTATATCGGCAAGGGCAGTAAAGGGAGAACTACTGCGATTGTGTCCCGGTTCTTCCGGACGAGCACCTCAGTAGAGAAAGCCAAAAACTGACTATCAGGATGTGGCGAGAGCCGGTCAGCTTTTCGAGAGGTTACAAAATCTTTAAGGATTTCTTCCGCATTATGCGATAACTAATGCAGCGTGCGACGGATCGGTTTTTTCCCCTATCAGGTGCTTATAGAGCCCCTAGTGCGGTCTTCTGAACACCAGAGGCTGCGCCTACCTTTCTTTTGTCAAACTCCTATGGATAAGTGAGGGTGATAAAGCCTTATAGTCCGATTGCCTGGTTCGTTGCGCTGAACACCTTCTTCAAGGACCCAAAATTGGGGTAAAGAGTGTTTAGGTTTATCCCGAACACCCCCTTACTTCCTACATGGGGGAAGAAGCTGACGACTGGCCAACTCTCAGGATTAATATATACAACGGCCGCACAAGAGGTAAAAATTTCCAAATAACAGGCATTATATTATATAAACGACCTTGTTAAACATTACAAGGATACCATGAATGCATTCAAGGGAATATAATATCCTTGGCACATTGCCCCGCTATAAGGCGGGGTCCTTTCAGGACACTATCATAATATAACTCAGGCTTGCGGTGCTCCTTCCCTACAGGCGGTCCTTCAGTCATCAGCTTTACGACATCCATCTTCGCCCAGTCCACCTTGGTGCGGGCGAAGGCCATTCGCACGCCTTTCATATAGACCAAACTCTCGATAAGTTCAAGTCGAGGGGAGGCACTTACAAGCGGCTTCACGAGCCCGAAGTAGCTGCTGGGAATTGCCTTGGTGGGCCATAGCCGGATAATCAAATCCTTCATGGCTAGTTAGGCCGCCGTATGCAGCTCGATCAGCTGTTTCAGTTGATCGACAAAGGGCACTGGATGCTCTCGCACTAGATATTGTGACCAGAACAACTTCAACATAGAGCTCCCTTCTTCGGCTCGGTAGAATTGTGCGGCATCAGATATGTTGTGCGGCAGTTCTGCAAACACCCCTGGAGAAATCTGAATTCTGATTAGTAACACGAATTTCTTCCTTCAAATATTTGCTTTGCATAGAAAAAGCCTTACCCGCCGTGATCTTTCTGGCCTCCTGGATTTCCTGAAGGGTGCCCTAGGCTTCGCCCTGGGCATCGTGTGCGGGTTGACGAGCCTTGGTGAGTTTGGATTCTTTCTCCATTAAACTCCGCTCTAAGGTCTCGCACTTCTTCACGGCCTCTTGGAGCTCTTGCTGAACTTCAATAACCGTGGCCTCGTGCTTTTCATGAAGGGCCTGCTCTTTGGCCGCCTTCTTCTCGGTCTCCCTAAGAGCCTCGACTTCGGCCGTCGCTCCTAGAGCACATCATGAAATTTTTTCTTCATACTCAATTATTCATTCGTACGGAAAGCAAACAAGGTTTTTTGCATACCTTGGTTATCCTTCAGCTGCTTATTCACTTGGTCGAGCTCTTCTTTGGCCCGCTCCAGACTCTGCTTCAGTCCGGAGACTTCCGCAGTATGAGAGGTGGCAGTCACTACAAACGCCTGTTTAGGAAAAAAGAGCGAGAGGTACTACTAGTTAAGTCTCCTGCGAACATATATTCGATCCTCTGTCCGGCTTTTCCTTCTGAACACCAAACAATGTATCAGGGGCTACTATCTATACTATGACACTCTTTAAAACCTCACAACATACCTCAAAGCCCGTTATAAGGCTGATGCAGGCTTCAGTTAGCCCGTTTTTGGTAGACTGAATCTTCTCAATCCCGCACCCATAAGGGCACGGTGTTCTTCAACGATGGAAGCGGTCTTCAGCGCTACTGATAAGGTATCCGACACCTCTGGTTGGGCAGGGGTTGCTGGTGGAACAGGCGCACCCCCTTCTATCGATGGAGGTTGCCCGCCTGATTCCGGAGCCGTGTTGGTCTTCGGAACTGTGTCGGACTGGGGGCCGAATTTAAGATAGCCCCCGCCGTCGGTGTCCATGGGGGCCTTTTCCCCCGTGTGTCCGGCCCCCGAGGTTTGACCCTCTGGCGCCGCCTTGACGGTCCCCCAGCTCCTCCTTGGCCTGGGTCCCTTTGGGACGATACCTCGGTGTCATCCACGTGTTTGGGGGAGGGGGCTGTCTGGGAAGTCCCGCTGTCCATAGCATCTGAGCCCAGTGAATCCTCCGATGAGGATTGCTCGGCGCGGGACCTGGCTGGACTGCAAAAAAGGCGTGACTCAATGCGTTAATGCTATACGATAGTGAGTCTGGATATACAAACATGTCCAGGTTTTATATACTCATGATTTAACCAGGGGCTGGACCCTGGGATCCCACTCTAGGCTGTTGTCGGTGGCGGTGGTGGATTCATCCGAAAGGGTTTTTTGCCCTTCTTAGGCGATTCGGCCTCCAAGTAGGCCGTCCTTTTCTTTCTCCCCCTCACTTGGGTGGATCGGCTTTCCTCCTCTTCCTCGTCCTCTTTGGAGGAAGAGCGGGCCTCGGGGTCTTCGGACACTATGTTCGAAGTACCCTGGCGATGAAGGCCGCCACTGGTCTCTTTGGCCTCTTTCTTGGCCTTCTTCTTCGGCGCCTTGTAATGCACCGGGACTAGCATCTTCGCTAGAAGTGGGCCGGCTTGTTCTTCTGGTAGCGGTGCCGGGCAGTAGATCCGCTCTACCTTCTTCGTCCAGCCCTAGGAGAGTTGTTGGAAAATACATTAAGTGTTTCCCTTGGAGTATGCAGATAAAGCATATGACTCACCAACATACGAAGACTTACCGAACTCGCGGGTCGGGACAATTGGTACCCGTGGTCCTCGCATGAGTCTAGCCACAATTTTCCGGACTTAAAGAGCACCTTCTAGATGTCTTCGTGCGATGAGTAGAAGAACTCTAGTAGGGTCTGGTGCTTGGCCGGGTCAAATTCCCATAAATTGCAAGCCCTATGTTGACAAGGAAGAGTTCGGCGAACTAACATCACGTGGACTATGTCGACAAGTTTGATGTTCTTGTCTTCCATACCCTTGCTACGTGCCTGGAGCACCGCCCGCTCGTCTGGCGAAGACCAGTTCAGGCCCTTCTTGGGCCAGGACATAAGCGGCAATGGAGCTCCGCATCAGAATTCGGGAGCCGCGGCCCATTTTGTGCCGCGTGGCTCAGTGACATAGAACCATTGTTGTTGCCACCCTTTGACCGAATCATTGAAGGTACTTGACGGCCATGTGACATTGGGCATCTTGCTCACCATGGCTCCTCCGCACTCGTTGTGCTCGCCGTTCACCACCTTGGGCTTCACATTGAAAATCTTCAGCCATAATCCGAAGTGTGGAGAGATGCAGAGGAAGGCCTCGCACACGATGATGAATGTCGAGATGTTGAGGAAGGAATTGGGGGATAGACCATGAAAATCGATCACATAGTAATACATAAGGCCGTGAACGAATGGGTGGAGGGGAAACCCTGGCCCATAGACAAAGTGAGGGAGGAATAAAACCCTCTCGTGGGGTTCCAGTGTAGGGATGATCTGTTCCGCTGTCGGAAGACGGTGGCTGATCTTCTTGGCCAGATACCCGGCCTCCCAAAGTTTCTTAATATCCTTCTCTTGGACGGTAGAGGCCATCCACTTATCTCCAGCTCCGGATCCGGACATTTTCGGAATGCCTTTGTGGGCTGGGAAGGTGAATGCTTGCGTGTTGGAGCTCGAGCAAAAGAGAATGGGCGGAAGAAGAAGAAGGCGTGGAGTGAAAAGGGGGAATCCTTGTTTCTTTATAAACGCAGCAGAAATCATGCGCCTCCCCACTTGCCCTAAAAACTCGCTTATTCCCCAAGCGCCGTGCTAATGGCGTGGTTGGGTTATCCACACCCGTATTAATGAGAATTTCGTGATAAGGGGACACGATCTCTGCTTTGACAAGACGTGCCAATAAAACCTCCTTGCAATATGTGTAGTCGCAGGTTGAGAAAACGGTTTGAATAATGACCGGGCCACGGCATGATGTCAAGCTATGGAAAAGTTGTTAGCAGATTAGACTCAATGGAATATTGTAATCTCTTTGGTGGTATGCGGAATTTGTTTTGCAGAGCCGGACACGATTCTTGTGTTCAAGATCTACTTTGGAGTATTTGGAGAAGGAACCCGCCTTGCAATGTCGAAGACAATCTGCGCGCCGGACTCATCGTCATTGAAGCCTGGTTCAGGGGCTACTCAGGGAGTCCTGGATTAGGGGGTCCTTAGACAGCCGGACTATATGCTTATGCCGGACTGATGGACTATGAAGATACAAGATTGAAGACTTCGTCCTGTGTCCGGGTGGGACTATCCTTTCCGTGGAAGGCAAGCTTGGCAATTCGGATATGTAGATTCCCTTCTCTATAACAGACTCTGTGTAACCCTAGCCCCCTCCGGTGTCTATATAAACCGGAGGGTTTAGTCCGTAGGACAACAACAATCATAATCATACGCTAGCTTCTAGGATTAAGCCTCCATGATCTCGTGGTAGATCAACTCTTGTAATACTCATATCATCAAGATCAATCAAGCAGGAAGTAGGGTATTACCTCCATAGAGAGGGCCCGAACCTGGGTAAACATCATGTCGCCCGGCTCCTGTTACCATTAGCCTTAGACACATAGTTTGGGACCCCCTGCCCGAGATCCGCCGGTTTTGACACCGACAACGCGCTCCCGTCATTGGCCTTGCCATCCTCGTCGTCTCCATTGTAGCATCGTCGCCGCCCCTTCGGCCGCGGTCGAGGGCTCGACATGGACTCACCCCTTGGCCGGTCGCGCTTCCTCACCATCGGCCTCGACACTGCCCGCGTCGCTCACTTCGCCGCCATCTGCTGCAGCTGCAACTACTTATTGCTGCCTCTCCAATCTAGGCAAGCCATACCATGGCCATACATTATGCGTACATGAGCCCGGACACCTCCCAGATGCAAATCGGACACCGCTCATGCACTGGCCATGCATTGGCTAGCTCCGGCCAGTCATGCCGCTCCTATGGGCTGCTCTGCCCCGCAACATGCCCCTTCACCGGCGGCCTCCTCTCGCCCGCCCTCGCACCGCACAATGCCGTCACCAACCCCCTGGCCACCAGTGAGCGTGCCCACGGCCACGCATCCACGCCCGACCATCCTCGCGCTCAGCCTTGGGCTCGGCCCCACCCACACCCTGCTATTGCTACTTTCTGCTGGCCCTCGCACATCGCCGCCGCTACCTTTCCTGAAGGTCACCCACGCTCCGCCTCCTCGAGCTACCTCCAGTCGCTCCTCCCCCGCAGTCGTGTGCTGCTCCATACCTCAGGCCCCCTCGCCCCATGCTGACCTCGCTCCTTCTCGCTCACCTGGGCAAGCCTACGGCCTCCGCGCTCCTCCGGCCAGGCTCGCCGTCAGCAACCGGCGCTGCCCTCCTCTGCCTCCATCCATGCCGCGCATCCGCACCCCAGCTCCTAGCCGTTCCCGCGCTTGGCTGGGTCTGGTCTGTCACCCGCCTGTGTCACCGCAGCTCGTTCGTGCCCAAGCGCGCTCCTATGGCCGCTCCTCGCCCCGGACAATGGCCTGCTCCGCTTCCGCGCGTTCCCGCGTGGGCCGACTTCTCAGCCCCGTCCCGGCCGGCTCCACCCCCTATGCTGGCCGGTTCCCACTTGCCGGCTCGTCATCCCGCTCCGACCAGCTTCGCCCGCCACCTGGCGCTACCTCCCTCCACCGTCCTTTGCTCCGGCTCCCACAAGTGTCGTGTCCTCATCACGTTGCACACCCACTCCAGGCCTTGTCGCGCTAGGCCACCTTCGCCTATAGGCTGGCCCCACGTCGCCCACTCGTGCGCACGCTGGCTCGCCTCTGCGCAGCCCCAGGCTCGTGCCGGATGGGTCGCCCGCCCCGCCCGCAACACCGGGTCCGTCTCTGTCCGCGCTTGGCCGGGTTTGGCCCCGGATCTCCTCCCGCTCCATGCACGTGCGCCGACCGCACCGGCTGCTCGGCCGGGTGCCCACACGTCTGCCCGGACTATCTCGCTTCTAGCGTCCGGGTCGCTTTTGTAGCTACCAGACCTCAAACAGTCTAGTCTCTGTACATCAGTGTCATCCCTAGATCGATAATGCTGACACGCATAGTACTTGAGGATTTATAAAAGAGTTTCAATCACACACTTATTACATTGAATGTCTCAAAAGAGAACTTATTACAATAATATGGCTTAAGGCCATCTAAAAACGATAACAGCGGAAGGCTTGGAAGATAACGTGAGTCCATCAACTCCAACGGCATAGCTGAGTGAACGACAATGACCTATGGCACCTTACTCATTGTATGAAAAGTCTGCAACATGAAATTTTACAGCCCGAAACGGGTCAGCACATGGAATATGCTGGCAATGTAACACATAGAGTAATGAACAGAATAAATATTGTCACTACATGCATATATGGCTGGTGGAAAGCTCTATGGTTACAGTTTTGCATAAAGCCAATTTTTCCGTACAACATTGGAATAATTTAATTTAATTATCATGGTGGTTGTTAAACATTGAGAAGGTTCTTCTAACTCAATCCCAAATAAGCATCATCATTAAACCCAACAAATTAATTTAGAGTGATGAGATCAACATGATAATCCAAGAACTAGATACTCAAGATGTCCATAACCGGGGACACGGCTAACCATGATTAGTTTATACACTCTACAGATGTTTGCGCACTTTTCCCCACAAGACTCGAACACATCCATGGTCGGAGGATCGAGATATAGTCTTTTTGAAGCATTAACTCCCTACTCTGGGTAGACAGTACCACCTACAACCCACTACATCTGCTACTCTACCTCTTCAAAAGCTTCACGCAACATACTGAACTATGCCCGAGCCCATATTGGCTTGTGGCTGCACATGGATGTTTCTAGCATGAATAATCTTATGATCCCTTTGAGCCTGGGTGGCGAACCATAGGATGATCACACAGGTACTCCGAAATATCCTAGGACAACATTGGATTCTCCAGGTGCCCTGACAACCACTGGGTACTCCAGGGTGCCACAACCAATCCACCCAATGTGTATTGAAGTAGCCACCTTAAGTTAACCATTAATTAACAATACTCACATATGTCATGGATACACTCACCCAATCCACGTCTACGAGCATAACATAGCAATCCTAAGCATAACATAGAAGTAACTCGTAAAGGTTTGATAACAAAAGGGCAATAAGTTCTACCTCGTCATCTACTTCCCAAACCCACATGTTATTCAGATCCTAACCATGCAATGTTTGAGGTTGAACTAATGCATAAAAACTGGGTAATAAAGAGGTATGATCAAAGTGTTACTTGCCTTGCTGATGATCCGCAAAACCTAGAGACTCGTAGTAGCATGCTTCACACTCCGCGTACTCTATCGTAAACAACAATAACATACATAAGAACTCACCTAGAAGCACGGGTAAAACTCAAATAAGAAGATCTAACCAGAAAGTTCAACTGAAGAACTCCGGTTTGCAAAAGAATCAAATCAAACAGAGCAACGAAACTCAAACTACGAAAGAAACAAGATCCGTTTACTAATCTGGACTAAAGTCAAATTTTACGGTACCAAAATCTTGTTCAAGTTGGTTAAACGGAAAGAGGGCTTCGAGATGAAGATCTAGGTGCTTGAATTACCTAAACAAGCATAAAGATAAACTAAAACGAAGATCAGGGCAGAAATCGCGATCGAAAATAATCACGGAAAAACCCTAGAAAAATAAAACGCGACGAACAGGCTAACGAACGAACGTTCGCTAGCTACGGCTAACGGACGAACAACGTTCGTTAAAATGAACGTACGGATGAACGTCCATTATTTAACTAAAATGAAAAAAATCAAACCGATCTGAAAAGAGAACAGATCTAGGGTTTCAAGAAAAAACCGACCGGTTTTCCCAAGAAAACCGGCGGCGGCGGCGGCTATTACCTCCGGCGAGGACGAGTTCGGTGGTGGCGCGCAGCAGGACGGGCGGCTCCGGCGGCGGCGGCGGGACGGTGCGGCGGCACGGCGGGACGGGCGGCGGCATCGGAAGGCGGCGGCGGTGAGTGGCATCGGCGGCTATGGTTTCGGTGGGCGAGCTGGCAGCGGTGGGGCCTGGGCTTATAAGGGCCAGCCGGACGAGGTCCGGGTCGTGCACGGCCCGACTAGGTCGGTTCCACTTTTTTTAAATAATCCTGACGCAGAAAAACTAATAAAAGAAATACTAAACGGTGTCCAAAAATCATGAAATAATTTTTCACGGTCCTCTAATAATATGAAAGAATGCAATTTGAAATAAAATAGCACTTATTTGGGACTCTAATGCAATTTGGAAAATGCAATTTTTTCCTAATTCAAATAAAATAGCAATAAAACTCCGAATAAAATTCTTATTTAATTTTAACATTTTTCCTCCAATATTTCTTTATTTTGGATAAGTCATTTTATCCCCTCTTTTTTATTTTTCATATTAAAAATATTTGAAGAGAAAAATAATTAAAACCAAATGATCGTCTTTTCAAAATTTGAGAAAACTCAAATATTAAAATAACAAAATCCCCAACTCTCTCCGTGGGTCCTTGATTTGCTTAGAATTTTTAGGATCAACCAAAATGCAATAAAATATGATATGCAATGATGACCTAATGTATAACATTCCAAATTGAAAATTTGGGATGTTACAGCCTTCTCCCCCGTGATGGCCATCTCCATCCCGGTCGTTTGCTGGCTCGCCCTCAACCCAGCCACGCGCCGCGCCCGCGAGAGCCGCCCCTCCCGCGCTGGCCGACCTCCCGCGCCGCCCGTCGGACTCGCCCAGCTCGGCCTGTTTCCGCGCTGGCCGGCTCCCCTACCGCCTTGTGACCGTCTGTGCTAGCCGGCCAAGTCCGGCCTGTGCGCGCCCCTGCTCCACCTCGAGCCCGTCCACATCCGGCTCCATGGTGCCACCCCGCGCCCAGCCGAGTCCAGCCCCATGCGCCTCCGGACGCCCACCGTAGGCTTGCTCCGGGCCACCGCTCCAGCCGCCCGCCTCAACCGGCTGTCCGAGAAGAGAAAAAGGTCCGGCTGTCCACGCTAGCTAGAAAGAAAATTCAAGGGCCGGGTGACCAAATATATATATACATAGGGTGGGTCCATTCTAATAACATCTTTAAGAGTCTTATTTTCATCTACTAGCCGGCGCTGCTAGCTCAACCAGACGATCGGCGCCCACGCGGCGCTGCCACCGCACGCATTGGCAAGGTTTCTGCGGTGGAGACGCAGAAGAAGGATGATGGGGTGGGACCACTTCCGCCGATCAGCGTAGCTCATGCCATGCTCTTGCTATTCGGACTAGGCTTCCTCTCTCTGTCTCTCTATGCACCTTCTCCCCTCTATTCTCTCCTATCTCTCTCGGTCTGGAGCATGGCGTTCACGGTGGTGCGGACGTAAGGATGTGCCACGTGCGGCGACGGCATGCCCACCACGCCCTTTGCACCCAATCTCTCTTTCTAAACTCTTAGTGCATCAGCAGGTTTGAGAAGAGAATATTGATCGAGAAGGTCACATGAGCTTGCCAGCATCATAACTTTTTGAACTGATTTTTTTATCCCCAAAGTTCAGGTGATTTCTTCCCTAGAAAATAACATGGCACACCAATTTTATCGATTTCGCATTCATGAAAATTTATGTATATGACAATCATTTGTGTTTGCTTCAAGACATATGCTCTGATCTATCCAATCCCTAGTAACATCCATAAATAGAGATTGAAATAATGCCATGATAGTCAACTATAAGATTAGCTCAATAATCTCCAATTAGTCTTCTTCCTTGTTGTCCAAGTCTTCATGAGCAAATAATCTTGGAACAATTAATGGATGGATGCGGGAACACGGATTGGATTACCCTGCCAAACTGAAATAGTTTTCTAATTATAAACTTTACAACTTTCAGAACTAAGACACATGTAGGCTTAGTATTTGTATTATTGCTTCATCATCCTTCGCGGAGACTACAATGCCTGGAACCCTTCAATGTACTCCATGCCTGGACTGCACTGCCCCAATGCTCTCATGATGGCCGCCACAGTCATCACGCGGGCACAATGGCCTGGGGCACGTCGCTACGCCTAGACTGAATTCAACAAAGTATCTTCAGTGTTTCAGGTTTGGTATTCCTACTTTTATGATATACGTAATGCTTGAGGACAGATCCATCTTGTGTCATATTGTGAAGTATTTTTCTAAATTGTCCTAGCAATTAAGGATGATGCCATGACCTATGTTCCTGCTTGATACCCAACCACTACTAGGGAAAACCCTAGTAGTAGCACGGGTTTTGAGGCTAGCAGCAGCACGGGTGGCCGCGCTACTAATAAGGCGCTACAACTAACTTATAGTAGTAGCGCGGCCCTTACCTGCTCTACTATTATTGACGATATCAACAACACTTTTTATGAACGCACTACTATTACCTAGCTGTAGCGATTTTGCAGTCCCTCGCTACTGCTATATCTTCATCATTTCCCCTGTACACCTTTCCATTTCAGTTTCCCTTTCAGATACTAGATACTAGGTACTGCTAGTAGATATCAAATTCATAAACCATTACTGGGTAGTACTCCCTTCGTTCCAAATTACTCGTCGTGGTTTTAGTTCAAACCATGACGAGTAATTTGGAATGAAGGGTGTACTAGATAACAATTTCATGCATAGTCAACATGCATCCTCAAGCAGTACAAGGTCATATCAACGGCGGTCATCATATGTAGTTCTAGATGATATCGACGACGATCATCGTATGTAGTTCTAGATGATATAGCCACACACAGATATGTAGTTCTAAATGATATAGCCACACACACATATGTAGTTCTAGATGATATCGAAGACAATCATCATCCTCAAGCCTGGGCGGTTGGTGTTCCTGATAGTAATTATGTGTGGAATCTAGTCGATGATATGTTTTAGTGTAGAGTTCGATCACATGCTGTCTTCGTTGGACTATACACTAAGTATTTCATCGAATAATTTGCATTTGTAAGTATAACATACCATATCATGTCGATCAACCATGGTATTTGTCAGGCGGGTCACGAATGGCACCCCAACAAAGTTAGCACATGGCGGAATTATGTCCCACAGGTTGGACACCTCCTCCTTGCTCAGCCTTGTTCTTTGAGCTATGATGGCTTCATGAAGTGGGTCCTCATCATCTTCATCGAGTGGGTCCTCATTATCTTCATCATCTTCATCATCTTCGTCATCTTCATCATCTTCCACCAGGTTGAGATAAATGACAGCCAACTTGGGTCTTTCTGCTCGGAAGGAGAAGCTGATCAACTCACCACCAGTAAGACGCATGCGAGCGACGAAACGGGCCCATCCATCTCCTCCAATCTGCGACATATTGCATCCTTTCTCGACCTCCATAGTGTACGACCCCCTAGGAGCCTCAAATGCCACAGTGACTCCTGTCAGCTTGTTTAATTTCAACCTCACATTGCATGGGATGATCTGTGTAAAATAAGAAAAATGACACAGTGCAGTAATGCCAACACTAAAAATAAAATAGTTATTACATTTCATATAATTTATTACCATCGCATGACGAAAACTCGTCTGGAAGTAGATGCCGAACAGCTTGCCAGTTGCAAGGCTGCTGGCGCATCTTGACTTTCACAGTCGACATAGTGGTGGTGGTGGTGGCGCCATTTTTCCTAAAGCAATATGAACAAAGGATTAACGATCCACTTCACAGGAAAGAAAAACAGTAGCATGTGATATTTTTGGTTCTTCCGCGAGAAGCAATTTGATGGACAATTATAATCCTAAGATTTAGTAACATATTAGATGACAAGGTACCACCTACATTTTGCCAAAAAGTAACTTATTAAAAAAAACAAAAGCAACTATGTACCTATCCATGTACAGAAAAAATAACAATAAAATGGTGCATACTAAATCAACTAAATGAACTAGCCTACTAAATCACCTAAATCAAAATGTTCTAAATCAACTAAATGAACTAGCCTACTAAATCAACTAAACCAAAATGTTCTAAATCAACTAAATGAACTAGCCTACTAAATCAACTAAATCAAAATGTTCTAAATCAACTAAATGAACTAGCCTACTAAACCAACTAAAGCAAAATATTCTAAATAAACTAAATCAACTAGCTTACTAAATCAACTAAATCATATCAACTAAATCAAAATGTTGCATATGAACTAGCCTACTAAATCAAAATGTAGCAGGCAGGAGGGAGAAGGAGGGGAGACTCGAGGAGGGAGAAGAGAGTAGGACAGAGGAGGAAGGCGGAGCGAGGAGGGGCCGACCGGCGGCTAGTGGAGGAAGGACGGAGGAGGAAGGTGGAGCAAGGAGGGGATGGCCAACGGAGAGTAGAAAGGGAGGACAGAGGAGGAGGCCGGTACCGAGTCCAGCAAGGAGGAGGAGGTGACGGCGGCGCAGAGGGAGGAGGGGCGACGGGGGTGGACCGGCTCGGGGGATTGAGAGGGGATCCAGTGAGTGTGTGACTGTGAGTGGATCGGATGGAGGAGATGGGGGTGGGAGATGGAATGGCTTAGCAGTAGCGCGCTATAGAGAAAGACGCTAGTGCTAAGCTACCTAGCAGCAGCGCCTTTCACAAAGAAGCGCTACTGCTATGTGTCAGCATGTAAAAATAGACTTCGTTCAATGTATCAAAAATACATTGATCATCAACGATCTTTTTGTGTATAATCTGATTTGTCGATATGAGACCTAATCCATTTAGGAACAGGTGAAGACTCATATTGCAGCCACAAATTCTACACATAGAGCTTATTGTCGAAATGCGCTGCTACTATGCTACATAGCAGTAGCGCCCGTTGTTATAACGCGTTGCTGCTATAACTAGCCTCGCGGTGGCCTCGTGGGAATTATAGCAGTAGCGCGTCTTTGAGCAGGCGCGCTACTGCTATATTTGTTTCAGCAGCGAGTTACTGTTGAGCACCTTACTGCAAATTAGCAGCAGCGCCTTATTTTAAAGCGCGCTGCTGATAAGATTCTGTGTATAGACTTTTCCCTGGTAGTGAACTATGAATCAATCACCTTGTATGCTCTTTTTTATGTTCTTCATGCATGTGCTATCTGCTATCTCCCATGTTCTGGAATGAAATGTTGAAAGAAGGGACACTAATGGATAGTGGTCTAGCTACACTGGGGAGCAGTGGGCTTTACTGCCCTCTTCTTGATCTGCTCTTTCAAACTAGGTCCAAGGAGAATACTTCACCACAACCAAGAAGAACTTCACTAAGGAATGAATCGATCAAGCAATTGACTGTTCGGTAGTGTTTCGTGTTGTTGCTGATGTGGAGTACATGGGCATGGAATTCCATTTGATTCAGCTGCCAATTACTTCATTTAGAAGCAGCCTTTTCAAATTTTAGTGAATTTGTGGAGGTTGAGTTGCTTCATTTCTGGCCTAACATATTTATTCTATGTTCTAGATTTTGGACAACAATAATGAGAGGTCATCTTTTAGTGGATTACAATGCTTTGCTGATCTTATTTTTGCCAAAGAGTTTCTATACCTTCTTTGTGTGATTCCTTGCTTCAGAGTATATATTACCATGTTTGCTGAGCGTGCCTTGCTCCTCAAAATCCTATATGTATTTGATCCTTGGCCAGGGGTTGGTCTTGGTCACTTACAATGAAGCATGTGAAGGCTGCAGGTGAGGTGGTGGGGAAGGAAGCTGCCATTGTGGAGGCTGTTGCACCAGCGACACTAGATGGCATTCAAGGGAAGAGTAGATGCGCCTGGGTGACTCTGAGCACCGGTCGGTTTTTGCTTCTTATTCTTTTGTGTATTGGTGTTTGCAGTTTGTGCTTGCTTAAGAACTTTTGGCAGAATTTCATCTTTTAATGCCATTGTTCGTGCCATGCTTTTACTGAAGTGCGTATGTTTGAATGTTCACATGCACTTGCAGTCTGCTCAGATAAGCTGGAAATTTTGTTAGCTCGTTAGCCTTCCTCCAGAAGAATTTCTTTTTGAGGATTTCAGCTGCCACCTAAGAAGAAAAATACTGCTCCAGGTGATTATGATTCAGTGTTCATTATACTGGCGTTTATTGTTTCGACACATGTAAAAGTGATGTGTGTCTTGCACAGAGCTGCTGAGTTTTGTCTTCTAATAGTTGATACATAGTTTATAATTCTGGTGCCCAATTCTGTACTATCTTTTGTGTCTTATTTAACATTTAGAATTCCCAATATATTACAGGTAGAACTTTCCGTTTATGATATCAAGAGTTGCTTCCTTCATCGGAATTTCATTCTGGAAAGGGATGGTAAAAGGAAGAGGTGTAGTATCTCTCTTGATATCATGGTTCATTGTGAATCTGTGCCACAGTTATGTGTTTGCTATTGCTTCAACCAAACCAATGATTTGGTACAACTTCTATTGTTTCTTTTATGGAATCTCAGTTTTTCCAACCATAAGTATATTCCTTCACTTTGTCTTTTGTACAAGCTGAAATAATTCCTCTGTGTCTTCATGCTATGGAGCTGGGCACTGAACTTCCAAAACAACATGAACTCAACCGTATGGAGCAAAATGTGTGAATCTATACTCTAAAATGCATCTAGATACATCCGTATGTGGTCCATAGTGAAATCTCTTCAAAGACTTATATTTAGGAACGGAGGGAGTAGTACATTATGTTTTGTTAAATATAATTGAGGGACTACTTGTCCAACATGTTGCAAAACGTTTGGAAAAAAATCGGTTTCACAAAAGAAACCATGCAGTTCGGTTGTCCGTCTCATGCAGTGCTGTTTTCAGTCTGAAAGCAGTGCGGTCGGTCATGTGTTGTTGTTCATGCAAAGAAAAAAAATGTTACCAAAACGATAAAAAAGGTAATGCAGTTCACTTCTCCATACTTTTGTGGTTCACTTGCGCCCGATGTTCCACTTCCTCGCTTGAGAAAATTTACATCTAAATAAAAGAAATCACGCAGTTCGCTTATTCGTTTAATTCAGTGCAGTTTTCAGTCTGAAGCAGTGTGTTTTTCTATCTAATGCAGTACACACGACGATTTTGGTCTCGCGAAAAATAGAGTGTCTGTTTTTCGGTAAAATCAAAACTGCTCTTAAACCGTAAGTAATCATCATGCTATTGTGATAACTAAAATGATGAAGTTAAAACCATTGTCTCAAAATGTTTAGTAGTGCATGCCTAGTGATTCAATGATGTTGATCCCTTCTCTTTCGGTGATATGTGCTTACGGTTGCATGTCATATAGTTGCATGATCATGGCATACTTTGGCTCGAGTTCTTTTATTTTCATGTTAAACCTGATGATAATCCAAGTTGAACATAATTCTTGATCGAGTCATGGTGCCACCGAATCGAGCTTACCAGTGCAACCACATTTGCCTTTATGGGAAGGCCCTTATTCGGTCCGTTGTCATGCCTCTGGTTGGTGCCTCCAAAAAGGGAAGGTTACGGGTGTAACATCCGCAGCATCACACTACAGTAATCCCTTATGATTAGTGCCAAGTCATCTTGACATATGAAGCTTAATCATGTTGGGATAATATCTCATTTCAAATTCCTTCTCTGAATTCCATTCAAATTAAAAAGTGCAAAATGAAGTTGATCAAAACTTGTTGGAAAAATGTTCACCTTTTAGCAAATAATCCAAAATTATTTACTGTTAAGGAACACAACATCATCATCAACTCTAAATGGGCCTAATGCATTTCAACAGAGCAAAAACAAAATGCCCTTTTGATTATTGAATAATTTCAAATGAACGCCAAAAATGCCCAAATTTTTGTGGCAGTGCTAGATATTGCAAGTAATTATGTGACCAAGTTTCACATTTTTGCAAAATCATATGGAAGCTCAAAATATTACTAAACCCCTTTCTGTAAAAAGAAAATCGAAAAGGCCACTGTGCACTGGCCTAAGTGTACAGTGCCTAGAGCCGAGCCCACCACAGCCTCCTCCTTCTCCCCCATTCTCTGTTCAAGCGACCGAGGCGCACTCACCGTCTCCGCCGAGCCAGCTCGTCGACAGGGCTACTGGGTGGATAAGGCCTCCACCGAGCCCCCCAGATATCCCCCCCCCACACCTACCTCCACCCACTCCGCTCTCCATCTCGGCCGCTCTCTCTCTGCTCCCCCTCGCCTGAGCGAGATCGCCACCGAAGCCTCGCCGTAGGCGTGGCCCCGACCATCGTTCGTGGAGCCGACGAGTCCCCGAGCTCCCTCTACGTCGTCCTCGTCGAACCCGCGCTTCAGGACGAGTTGGAGTGCCCGGCAGCGGCCGGGTCAAGCTTTTCTCCAACCTCGGTCGGCACCGTCCGCCGCGATCGATTCCTCCTCCCCTCTGCGCTCCTGTTCACTCGAGGGCCTCCGTGTGCCGCGCCGTAATCCTCCGCACCCTCCTCCTTCCTCTGGTTCCTCCTCATGCACCGTAGATGGCTCGCGGTGCCGCCGTCGCCATTGCCGCATGCGGCCTCATCAACGAGCTCATTGCGTTCACCCCGTCCATCTCCGTGCCAAGCTGTGGCCTCCGTCGAGTTGCCGGAGGTCCGTAGAGCCCGCTAGCACCGTTTGTTTAAGAGAACGCAGCCCGTAGCATGGTTTTTGGAGATGCCCGTATTTCGGCGCCACCCGCGATCGTCGTTGAGCTCCACTCCGTCCACCCACGCACCTGGGGTCACCCTAGATCGACGCGGGACGATCTACTCGTTCGAACGCCACCGAAAACGCTCGGAATGGTGCACTGTGCTGGAAATCCGAGCAACTCCGGCGAACTTCCGCCACAGGAATGGTCCCCGATGTGATTCCGGCGACGTCACCGACGTGGTACCCACGTGGCACCGCTTGGGCCACTGACTGGTGGGCCCAGGGCCCCCACTTTGACCAGTTGACCAATGTCAACGCTGACTGGGCCGGCTTATGTCACAGACATGTGGGCCCCAACTCTGAAAATTAGTTTATTAAACGTTTTTATAAATAAAAGTAATTATAATAGCCTAAACAAGTCACTGACATATGGGGCCCACACCCCTAATTAGCTTAGTTAGATTAGTTTAATCCACTGTTAAGCTAACAAAGGCTGACATGTGGGTCCCTCTGGACCCACGGGTCAGGTTTGACCAGGTCAGCCAACGTGTGTTGACTGTTGACGTCACCCACACATCATGCTGACGTCATATCCCTTTTCTGTTAATTCTATTAATTTAAATACTTTTAGAAAACTATTAAAACTTCAGAAAATCATAGAAAATAAAGCGTAGCTCGGATGGAAAAACTTTATACATGAAAGTGGCTCAGAAAAATCTAACGAATCTGAATATGCTGTTCGTTTACCTGTCAGATGCCTCTAACTACCTGAACATGGAACATTCCCCCTCCGTTCATCTGTCTAACACAGGTCTGGAACCGGGAATACCTTCCCGGTTGAATTCCCCCTTCACCTATATCATGTAGCCATATGTTGGGTCACACCCGGCACAACATATTGCCATTTTATGCCTTGTAATGCTATGTTTGCTTTATATTTATTGTGTCTTCCCCCTCTTCTCTCTGGTAGACCCAGAGGCCGATGATGCCCCGGTGATCGACTACATCGACAATGACACTTCTTCCTTTTCTGCAGAGCTTCCAGGCAAGCCCCCCCCCCCTTTGATCATCCCGATATCGCCCATTCCATTCTCTCATGCTTGCGTTAGATTTTTCTACTGTTTTTGTTTGCTCTTATTCTGATGCACAGCCTGCTTTTGTAACCTGCTTATTGTTACCTTACCTGCTTATCCTAAACTGCTTAGTATATAGGTTGGTTAGTGATCCATCAGTGACCCCCACCTTGTACTTGTTATCCCTGCTTCATCATCGAAGACCCGATCAACAGGATCGAAGACCAGGCCCCGGCACCGCACATCACTTCCCCTTAGTTGCTCGACACTACTGGGTTACTATCGAATGACGAGGGTGAGACCTCATCAACACTTCTGATGTTAACCCGGTAGTGTAGTTATTCGGTCATGGTCATCGAGGGTGATTCCACCTTAACCACTTCCGATACGACTCTGTCGTGCAAACCCTCAAGTGTGAACCTCGAGGGTGGATCCTCTTACGTTCACTTTCATGATTACATCGAGTGGAATCCGTCGAGGGCAACTCCTCAGGTTTTCTCCTTGGTGTTAGACACACGGTTACTATGGTTACTATTACTTTACACTAAACCATGTTACTAAAGACGGGTCGGCCCTGAGGGGTACCCGTGCGAGCATATTTGCGACTGATGAGGAGTCGGGTTGACCTGGAGGGTGCCCGCGAGATAATTACGAGGTGTGGCCGTGCATTCTTAGCCCTTGCCGCAAGTCCTCGAGACGGGGCAACGGGGTCACATCTTTCATGAGTCTCTGCTTGTTACCGCGCGTTCCTAATCCACTACGATTTGGATATCTGATCCGAGGGGCCTTTGGCCTGATAGCACTAACCATCATGTGGGCATAGTATGGGCGTTCTGCGTTGTATGCATCAGCCGAAGCTTATTAGATGTCAGCGACTGAGCGACACGCGCCGGGTTGGACTGGAACACCTCGCCTTGTATAAGGGGGGCTAGGTCTGCTCACCGGCCGCGTTCGCAACATGCAGGAGTGCAAACGGCGATGGGCTCGAGACCCCTGCGCGCTTAGGATGTAGGCCGACGTGCTGACTTCTCTATTAAGCCTAGGTCAGGTTGCGGCGTATTGTTTGGCCGAGGCCATGCATGACCCAGGAAAGTGTGTCCGGCCGGAGTTAATCGAGCATGATGGGTAAGTTGGTGCACCCCTGCATGGAAGAAAACATCTATTGATAGCCTATCCTACGGTAACGGACACTCGGCATTGTATCCCGATCGATACAACTAGAACTTGATGCTTAGGCATGATTTGGATATGTTGCTTCGGGAGTCGAGAAAGGATCCCAGAGCATTGATATAATAACACAAATATGACTTATGTTATACTGCTCTACTCCCTCATGTTGCTGCAAGATGGTGGTTTCCAGAAGATGCTAGTATTCGATAGGACTAGCTTTCCCCCTTCTCTTCTGGCATTCTGCAGTTCAGTCCATAGATACAACCCATTTCAGTTGACACTGATGCATATGTAGTGTAGATCCTTGCTTGCGAGTACTTTGGGTGAGTACTCATGGTTGCTTTGCTCCCTCTTTTCCCCCTTTTCCATTCTTCTCGGATGACGCAACCAGATGACGGAGTCCAGGAGCCAGATGCCACCTTCGACGACTACTACAAACCCGAGGGTGCCTACTACTACGTGGAGGCCGCCAACGACCAGGAGTAGTTAGGAGGCTCCCAGGAAGGAGGCCTTGACTTTTCGATCATTTTGCTTTTTGCTAGCCTTCTTCAGGCAAGCTGGTTTAACTTATGTCTATACTCAGATATTGTTGCTTCCGCTGACTCGTTTGTATTCAAGCTGATTTAGTCGAGCCCTCGAGGCCCCTGGCTTGTAATAGAAAGCTTGTATTATTTTAATTTGTGTCTAGAGTTGTGTTGTGATATCTTCCCATGAGTCCCTGATCTTGATCGTACACATTTGCGTGTATGATCAGTGTATGATTCAATCGGGGGCATCACAACGGGCATGCGGTACCCTGGTTCGGTAAGCAGACATAGCCTTGTGTGCCCGTTGTGTTATTGTACCTAGTCCCCTTTTGGGACCGTTGATTGTTTTGCCACGACGGTGGCCGTTGGATGTCATTGGTTGACATTGGGGCCACCCAGCACTTAGCCAAGAGTGGAGTTGGTCGGAGTGGCCGGGAGAGTGTGATGGCAATAGATCGGTTTGTCGGAATTCCGTTGGTCCACCCGAATGGGAATGCGAGGCCATCGGTTCCGTGGTGTGGGTACAGTGTACTAACCTCCATAGAGTGTTGACTAATCTATCCATAGCCGCGTCCTTTGTTACAGACACAGCTCGTAAGTAGGTCACACCATGGATCAACATAATTAAGTTAATCTTGCACACTAAAGTTATATGGTTTCCACTGGTTATATGATGAGATTGTTGAGACCATGAAGATAGTCATTGTTGTGGGAACCAAACAGTTGGTTTTGTTTGTGATCTAAGAGTGATCACCGTATTGATGATGTTGTTTATGAGGTAACCCATTTGGTAAGAGAGTCTGAGGGACTCGACTCACAAGCATGATTCACTTCATGAGTAGTCTATTGTAGACTTGCATTTAACCTACTTAATAATCATGTTATCATTTGCCATTATGCTTTTACTTGTTGTGAGCTTGCAAGTACATTCAATGTACTGACCTGGCGTGTCATGCTAGATTTCAGGAAAGTCTTACCGGGCCGGAGTGCTTCCCGTGTCTAGACCGTGTCCACATCGGCGCCCTTGTGCCATGGAGTTCCGCTTCGTCGGCATTCCACTGCCGCGTAGTTGCCATGATCGCGACCCCTTCATGTTCATTAAATAATGTACATAATGTTCAGCCTCACCGTGTGTGCCGCATGGCCTTGCTATCTGATGTAATATCAAACTATGTTTCCGCTAGCATCAATAAAGTGGTTGTTTTCTGTACCAAGTTGTTGTGTGTTGCCAGAAGACTAGATCTCTGGACTGGCAATGCAGAGTAAACCGGTAGCTCTAAGCTGGGGTGCCACATAAACAAGAAAACATATGCAAACAATGCAAACATAACAGCAATATGTCTAAACAGAACTATCTATAAATAGTGCACTATTCATCATACTTCCCTAACTTCAAAAATTCTGAAAAACTACCACATTGTAGAAAATTTATTATAGCTTACTATGCAAAAACTTTCAACCTTTTATCACATTTTGACTATTCTAGAGAATTTTTGCAACAGCGATAAACTTTCTGTTTTAAAATAGCAACTCATATACCTACAAAATAAACATGGAAAAGGCTATACTTAACATTTTTATTGAAGTAAAATATGCAAAAAAATACTCTAAATAACATCAAAAAAATACTAACAAAATAAAATGATGCTACAAGAAAAACTCATATCATGTGACGAATAAAAATATAGCTCCAAGTGAGGTTACCGATAATGTCGGAGACGAAAGAGGGGATGGCTTCCGGGGCATCCCCAAGCTTAGTTGTTTGGATCCTCCTTGAATATTAACTTGGGATCCTTGGTCATCACCAAGCTTAGGGTCTTGTCACTCCTTATTCTCCTCATATCGATATCTCACCCAAAACTTGAAAACTTCAATCACACAAAACTTAACAGAACTTCGTGAGATAGGTTAGTATGATAAAGCAAAGTTCACTTTGGTACTATCAATGGCAAGATTCATAATAGTTCTCACACAGTTCCTACTGTACCTTATCATTTCCACAATTTATATTGACCAATATAAGCCATAGAAACTAGGAAACGGGCAAACTATGCATTGGAAACAGAATCTGTCAAAAACAGAACAATCTGTAATGATCTGGCAAACAACCATACTTCTGCTATTCCAAAAATTCTGAACAATTAGGACAACATAGGGAATTCATATATATATCACCTGTAAACAATTCAGATCAAAATCACGTTCCAGTTAATTTTTAAAATTCCTGGACTTAGCGCAAAAGTTTCTGTTTTTGCATAGATTCAAGTCAACTATCATCCACACTTTCCCAAAGATTTACTTGGCACTTTATTGAAACAAAAGCAATAAACATGATTAACAAGTAGCATAACCATGTGAACACACAAAATCAGTAGGTAAAAGTGTTGGGTTGTCTCCCAACAAGCGCTTTTCTTTAATGCCTTTTAGCTAGGCATGATGGTTTCAATGATGCTCGCATAAGAATAGTAATTGAAACATGAAAAAGAGCATCATGAATCACATGGCAAGCACATTTATGTCTAACCCACTTCCTATGCATAGGGATGTTGTGAGCAAACAATTTATGGGAACAAGAATCGACTAGCATAGGAAGGTAAAACAAGCAAAACATCAAAACTTTCAACATAAAGAGAGGAAACTTGATATTTGTGAGAAGCCTACACACATATGTTCCTCTCTCATAATAATTTTCAGTAGCATCATGAATGAATTCAACTATATAGCTATCACATAAAGCATTCTCTTCATGATGCATAAGCATATAAATTTTATTACTCTCCACATAAGTAAATTTATTCTCATGAATAGTAGTGGGGACAAACTCAACAAAATAACTATTATGAGACTGAATATTAAAATCATGATGAGAAGTTTCATGGTTATTATTATTATTTATAGCATACATGTCATCAGAATAATCATCATAAATAGCAACTTTGTTCTCATAATCAATTAAAACCTCTTCCAACATAGTGGATTCATCATTAAATAAAGTCATGACCTCTCCAAATCTCCTTTCATTAATATAGTCATCATAAATAGGAGGCATGCAATCATCATAGTAAATTTTCTCATCAAAACTGGGGGACTAAAATATCATCTTCATCAAACATAGCATCCCCAAGCTTATGATTTTGCATATCATTAGCATCATGGATATTCAAAGACTTCATACCAACAACATTGCAATCATGCTCATCATTCAAAGGTGCTTGGTCAAACATTTTATAGAATTCTTCTTCTATCAATTGAGCACAATTTTCCTTTCCATCATTTTCATGAAAGACAATATAAAGATGAATAATATGATGCAACCTCAAATCCATTTTTTTGTAGTTTTCTTTTATAAATCGAACTAGTGATAAAACAAGAAACTAAAAGATTCGATTGCAATATATAAAGATATACCTTCAAGCACTCACCTCCCAGCAACAACGCCAGAAAAGAGCTTCATTGACGGGATGTGAGTGCCGCTTACCAAACCTCCCCGGCAACGGCGCCAGACAAGAGGATTATACAGTAGGATTACTAGAGGATGCATTACTACTACTTATTCGTTCGCCGTTTATCTTGAGAATAAGGATGTACAAGTTAGGGATAAACATTATTACATCATCAAAATTACAGAAATTAAAAGATTATTTTCTAGATCGACCTCTATAATGATCGACCACTATCCAGCATGCATCTAGTGTATTAGCTTCATGGAGAAACAGAGTAATGCAATAAGAACGATGACATGATGTAGACAAGATCTATTCATGTAGGAATAGACCCTATCTTGTTATCCTTAATAGCAGCGATACATACATGTCATTTCCCCTTCTGTAACTGGGATTGAGCACTGTAAGGTCAAACCCATCACAAAGCACCTCTTCCCATGGCAAGAAAAATTGATCTAGTCAGTCTAACTAAACCAAAGTTTCAAAGAAGAATTACGAGGCTATAAGTAACCATGCATATAAGAGATTAAAAGACTCAAATAACTTTCATGGATAAAAACATAGATCTGATCGTAAACTCGAAGTTCATCGGATCCCAACAAACACACCGCAAAAAGAGTTAGATCAAAGAGATCTCCAAGGGACCATTGTATTGAGAATCAAAAAAGAGAGAGGAAGTCATCTAGCTACTAACTACAGACTCGTAGGTCTATAATGAACTACTCACGCATCATCGAAGAGGCACCAATGAGGATGATGAACCCTTCCGTTGTGGTGTCTAGATTGGATCTATGGTTTCTAGAACTTGCGGCCGCTGGAATTATTTTTCATCAACTCCCCTAGGGTTTCTGGAATATTGGGGTATTTATAGAGCAAAAAGGCGGTATGGCAGGCGCCCGAGGTGGGCACAACCCACCAGGGCGCGCATGGGCCCCCAGGCTCGCCTAGGTGGGTTGTGATCCCCTCGGAGCCCCCTCTGGTACTTCTTTGGCCCAACAGGTGTCTTCCGTTCCAGAAAAATCACCAAAAAGTTTTGCTGCGTTTAGACTCCGTTTGGTATTGATTTTCTGTGAAGTAAGAAGTAAGCAAATAACAACAACTAGCACTGGGCACTACGTACAAAGGTTAGTCCCAAAAAATGATATAAAGTTGCTATAAAATGATTGTAAAACATCCAAGAATGATAATATAACAGCATGGGACAATAAAAAATTATAGATACATTGGAGACATATCAGCATCCCCAAGCTTAATTCATGCTCGTCCTCGAGTAGTTAAATGATAAAAACAAAATTTTTGATGTGGAATGCTGCATAACATGTTCATCACATATTCTTTCCTTTGTAGCATGGACATTTGGACTTTCATATGATTCAAAGCAATAGTCTAGTTTTGACTTGAAGATTTCAATACTCAAGCATATCAACAAGCAACCATGTCTGCTCAAAATATCAATGCTGAAGCAAGTTATCCCTAGCCCATTATGCTCAATCATGGATCGATTCATGAAACACACTCGCATATTAGCTACACCCAATGCTCAAGTACGATCATATGGTGCCCCTTAGTTGGTGCTTTATAAGAGAAGATGGAGACTCAAAGAAAAATAAAATTGCATAAAGTAATTAGAAAGGCGCTTCGCAGAGCGAAGTAGGGATTTGTAGAGGTGCGAGAGATCCAAGAAAAAAAGATAGAGATAAAACATTTTGGGTGGCATGCCTTTCCTGTCAACAAAAACAATCGAGCAGTTCCGAATACTTTCCATGCTAGATATATCATAGGCGTTTCCCGAACAGAAAATAAAGTTTATCCTTTTTTAACCATACTTTCACATTCCACGGCTAACCGAATCCACGGGTGCCGCCCATACCAACACCTTCCAAGGAATTTATTATTTGACAACATAAAGTAAAACCATTTTTTCCTTTCGGGAATGGGCACCCCTAATAACTTTGTCGTACTCTCGTGCAATGACAAGTGAATAAACACTCATCTTGAGAATAACACATCGAGCATGGAAAAATATCATCCACCCCCTACCGTTTCATGAGTGGTTGAGCACACAAAAAAGAAATTTATTTTGAAATTAGAGATGGCACATACAAATTTTCTTAAAACGACACTGAAATAACGCATATAGGTAGGTATAGTGGACTCATAAGGCAAAACTGGGTTTAAGGATTTTGGATGCACAAGTAGTATTCCTACTTAATACAAGTGAAGGCTAGCAAAAAGATTGAGAAGCATCCAACCAAGAAACAAAAAATCACATAAGCGAGCATTAAGCATAACTAATAATGAATAATGCACCACAAGTAGGATGTAATTTCATTGCATAACTATTGACTTTCTTATTTGCATCAGGAATCACAAACCTTAACACCAATATTCTTACTAAAATGTAATTACTCATAACATAGCTCACAAATCAATATCAACATATCGCAAAACTATTACAAACAATCAAGTTTATTTTGTCCAATGATCTTCATGAAAGTTTTTATTATATCCACCTTGTATATCTATCACTTCGGGACTAATTTCAAATCTTGCTTTTGTTAGCTCAAACAAATCTATGTGAAGACCATGAGCATAAAAATTTCTTCTTTCAAAATCATTTAAGTGATGCATGAGAGAATTTCTCAACAAATTTACTAACTCTCAAATAAATCTAAGTGAAGCATGAGAGCATTTCTTCAAAAATAATAAAGCACACCGTGCTCAAAAAAGATATAAGTGAAGCACTAGAGCAATTCCATAGCCCAAAAAGATTTAAGTGAAGCATAGAGAGCATTCTAACAAGTCATAGCATAATTTTTGCTCTCTCTAATAGGTGTGTCCAGATGTTTAGATGGCACAAAATAAGACGCTCGAAGCAAAACTCATGATATGTGATGAATAAAAATATAGTTCCAAGTAAAATACCGATGGTTGTTAGAAGAAAGAGGTGATTTCACTTGGGCATCCCCAAGCTTAGTTGCTCGCTTCTCTTTTACTCCCTACGTTCGGAATTACTTGTCACAAAAATGGATGTATCTACAACTAAAATACATCTAGATACATTTATTTTTTGGATGAGTAATTGGAAATGGAGGGAGTCGATAATAGCTTGGGATGCCATGGGGCATCCCCAAGCTTAGGCTTTTCTTACTCCCTATTCCTTCATCCTTCGTGATCTCACCCAAAACTTGGAAACTTCAATCACACAAAACTCAACAAAACCTTCATGAGATCCGTTAGTATAACAAAGCAAATCACTACTCTAAGTACTGTTGCAAACCCATTCATATTTTATTATTTCATTATATCTACTGTATCCCAACTTTACTATATCTTATACCCTCCAATACAAACCATAGATTCATCAAAATAAGCACACAACACAAAGAAAACAGAATCTGTCAAAAACAGAATAATCTGTAGTAATGAGGGAACTTTGTATACTTCTGTAAAACCAAAAATTCTGAAAAATTAGGACAACGTGGGAAATTTGTATATGAATCTTGTGTAAAATATTCAGAGAAAAATCACGTTTCTATGATTTATGAAAATTATAGTACTGGGCGCAAAAGTTTGTGTTTTCCAAAAATATCAAATCAACTATGACCCAACATGATCCTAAAGGCTTTGCTTGGCACAAACACTAATTAAAACATGAAAGCACAATCATAATAGAGGCATAATTGTTCAAACACTCAAGAATAGAAAGAAAAAGCCAAAAATAAATTTTATTCATTGGGTTGCCTCCCAACAAGTGCTATCGTTTTATGCCCCTAGCAAGGCATAATGCAAAGATCTAAGTGTTGTCATCTTGATTTCTAGATCGATAAGATGCCGTCATGATTGATTCATATGGTGTCTTAATTCTTGTTCTAGAGAAGTGTTCCATACCCTTCCTTAGTGGAAATTGAAATTTAATATTGCCTTCTTTCATATCAATCAAAACACCAATAGTACGTAAAAATGGTCTACCAAGTAAATTGGACAAGACGGATTGCAATCAATACCAAGAACAATAAAATCTATGGGCACATAAGTCCTATTTGCAAGAATAAGAACATCATTAATTCTTCCCATGGGCTTTTTAATAGTAGAATCCGCCAAGTGCAAATTAAGAGAACATTCTTCAATATCGGTAAGACCAAGCACATCACACAAAGATTTCGGAATTGTAGAAACACTAGCACCCAAGTCAGATAAAGCAAAACACTCATAATTTTTAATCTTGACTTTGATAGTAGGTTCCCATTCGTCATGTAATTTTCTAGGAATTGAGATCTCTAATTCCAAGTTTTCTTCCAAAGCTTTCATCATGCATCGACATATGTTTAGTAAAAGCTTTATTTTGTTCATAAGCATGAGGTGAATTAATCATGGATTGCAACAAGGAAACATAGTCAATCAAAGAGCAACTATCATAATTAAAGTCCTTGTAATCCAAGAGAGTGGGTACATCACTAGTTAAAGTTTTGACCTCTCCAAACCCACTTTTATCAGTTTTCTCAACAAGATTTTCACCATCCAATTTATCGGGACGCCTTCTAAATAAAGTTGAATCTTCTCCAGTCTCTTTATCATCAATTTTAATCTTACTAAAAAAGGAATCAATAGAGGAAACACCAATCGCTTTAAGATCTTCATCACTTTTATGAAAGCAGTCACTAGAAAATGCTTTTTCTAAGAATTCTCTTTTAGCTAAGCATGGAGGTTCTTTTATTGCTTTCATCCATAGAAACATATAAAGATTTAATTGATTCCTCAATCTTAGGCACAAAAATTTTCATCTTGAGATTTTCTACATCTTGAGAAATTCTGTCAATACTGCTAGACATATCATCAATCTTATTCACCTTTTCTTCTATCGTAGCATTGAAATCTTTTGAGTATTGATAAATTATTTAATATTATTCTCTAGATCAGATGTGTTGCTATTATTATTGTAAGAAGGATTGCCATAGGAATTACCATAATTGTTAGGAGAAGGCCTAGGATTAAAATTACCTCTATAAACATTGTTATTGAAATTATTTCGTGATATAAAATTCACATCTACGACATCACTATTTTGCTCAATCAAAGTAGACAAAGGCACATCATTAAAATCAATAGGAGAACTTTTACTAGCAACCAATTTCATAAGAGCATCAACTTTTTCACTCAAAGAATTTATTTCTTCAATCGAATTAACTTTTTTACTAGTAGGAGCTCTTTCGGTATGCCATTGTGAATAATTTGCCATAATATTATCAAGAAATTTAGTAGCTTCACCCAAAGTAATTTCCATAATGGTATCACCCGCGGCGGAATCTAAAAGATTTATAGAAACAAAATTCAATCCTGCATAAATTTTTGTATGATCATCCAAAGATTTAAACCATCAGTAGGATAATTTCTTGGTATCAATTTCATTATTTCCCAAAATTGTGCAACATGTTCATGCTCAGGTTGCTTAAAAATCATGATTTGTGTACTAAGGGAAATAATTTTCATGGGTGGAAAATACATAGTAATAAAAGCATCCTCGCACTTATCCCAAGAATCTACACTATTGTGAGGCAAAGAAGAAAACCAAATTTATGCATGATCTCGCAAAGAAAACGGAAATAATTTCAACTTCACAATATCATTGTCCACATCTCTTTTCTTTTGCATATTGCATAATTTCACGACTGTGTTAACATGAGACGCGGCATCCTCAATAGGTGTACTGGAAAATTGATCTTTCATAACAAGGTTCAACAAAGCGACATTAATATCACCAGACTCCGCACTAGTGGCAGGAGGAGCAATCGGAGTGCTAATAAAATCATTGCTGTTGGTATTGGAGAAATCACACAACTTGGTGTTCTCTTGAGTCATCGTGACTATGCAACAAGATTGCACTCAAAACAGATTTGGCAAGAAAACGACGAACGAAAAATGGGAGAATAAAACGGCATTTTTTTGTGAAGTGGGGGAGATGAAAACGAGAGGCAACTGGTAAATAATGTAAATTGAAAGGAGATGAGTTTGTGATTAGGAACCTGGTAGATGTTCATGATGTCTCCACGGCAACGACACCAGGAATTCTTTTTGATGAGGCTTGAACTACGTCGGTATTTCCCAAAAGGGGAAGGGATGATGTAGCACAACTACCGTAGGTATTTCCCTCAGTGATGAGACCAAGGTTATCGAACTAGTAGGAGAACCATGCAACACTACATAAATGGTACCTGAACACAAATAACAAATACTTGCAACCCGACGTGTTAAAGGGTTTGTCAATCCCTTTGGGTAACGGTGCCAGAAATTGTCAAGTGGACGTGATAAAATTGTAGTAGATTGATAGATGCGAATAAAAGCAAATAAAATTCAGGGAGGTATTTTTTGTTTTTGATAATATAGACATGAAAATAATAGTGGCAAATAAACAAAAAGGAAAATACCAAAATATATCTGAAAATTTATCATGAAAAATAAACCCGGGGGTCGTAGATTTCACTAGTGGCTTCTCTCAGGAAAAATTACATACGGTGTGTAAACAAATTATTGTTGGGCAATTGATAGAACTTGAAATAATTATGACGATATCCAGGCAATGATCATTATATAGGCATCACGTCCAAGATTAGTAAATTGACTCCTGCCTGCATCTACTACTATTACTCGACACACAGACCGCTATCCAGCATGCATCTAGTGTATTAAGTTCATGGAAAAACGGAGTCACTACTAGGGAAAACCTTATACACAGAAACTTACCAGTAACGGGGGCTAAAAAGAACGCTACTACAATTTACCACTAGCACATGTGAAATAAACGCGCTGCAGCTAAGTTTGTAGCAGTAGCGCGTCTTGTGAAAGAAGCGCTACTACTACAATTCCCCTACTATTCTCGACAGGCTAGCAATAGTAGTAGTGTGCTTAGGAAAAGCGCACTACTGCTAAGACTATTGTAGTAGTGTGTTTTACGCAGAAAGCGCTACTACTTAGGAAAGGACAATAAAATGAAAAACACATAGAAAACTAAATGAAAATGAAAGAAATAGAAAAAGGGGAAGGAAAAAAGGAAAATGTGAATGAAAATAAATGAAAAAGAAAAATAAAGGAGAAAGTCGTAGAAGCAGCGGGCTTTCTCGACACGCACTATGGCTATCTTAGCAGTAGCGCTTGTTTCCATCCAGCGCTATAGCTAACGTAACAGTGGCGCTTTTCCAGGAACACGCTACTTCTACTTTTAACTTAACCACGCGCGGTTCTTCTCCCCATGGCCACTTCCCCCAAATCGAGCTCGTGCGTCTGGTGTCGCCGCGGTCGTCACCCGGCCGCCGCGCGTGCTCTCTCATCGCCCTCCGCACGCCTTCCACGCCGCCCCTACTCCGACCTCGATGATGCCCCTGCCACCGACCTCGTCTCCCTCCTACATCGCCGCCCTCCGCCGTGCACCCACCTCCCCGGTCCTGGCCCCGTCGCCGACCTCGACGCCGCGTGCCCCTCTCCCTAACTCCGCTGGCGCCCGAGGTGAGAATGCCCTCCTCCTCCTCCCCTACCTCTGCCTAGCTACGGTTCTTAGGGTTAAATTTTAGAGTTCATCTAATTAGTTAGGGTTCATCAAATTAGATGCTAATTAGGGCAATAGTTGTTAAATAGAATTAGTTTTAGAGTTCATCAAATTAGTTAGGGTTAAATTTTAGAGTTCATCAAATTAGTTAGGGTTAAATTTTAGAGTTGATCAAATTAGTTAGGGTTCATTAAATTTTAGCATCAAATTAGTTAGGGTTAAATTTTAGAGTTCATCTAACTACTTTTTTTACTGTTTTTAGTAAGTGTTTAATAGAAATAGTAAGAAAATTAATAGAACTAGTTGAACTAGTTTAGTTTTAGTAAGAACTAGTTGAATTAATAGAACTAGTTAATTTTAGTAAGAAAATTAATAGAACTAGTTTAACTAGTTTATTTTTAGTAAGAACTATTTTATTTTTATTTATAGTAAGTGCTTAATTGAACTAGTTGAATTAATACAACTATTTTATTTTTAGTACAAAAATTAATAGAACTAGTTTACTTTTTTAGTTCAAGAAATTATTCCCGCATCGACGTCGATGATGCCTATCCCACATCCTCGTTGTCGACTCGGCGGAGGAGGCCTGCTTGATCAGAGGGGCCATGTCTGGGACTGGGCTCCGCCGGATTGGTACTGGGATGTGCTACCTTCCAAAAGGCGCAGCTTGGTGAGGAGCTAGCCCGTCGTTGACCCGAACCTTCTTTGTTGGTGGTTGCGTGGGCCAGTGACGGTGTGGAGGCTTGAGGACCCCGTGGAGGTGGTATGTCACCAAGTCAGCGAGGAGGACTGGCAGGTCCGTCACTACATGGTTGCGTTGGAGGGCAGGTTCTCCAATACCTGGCAGGTTCTTCAGGGATCTCACTTGAGCTATGATCCTGTGATAGTTCCTTCTCTTTGGGTGTCCACCGCCCAGGCCGATACCCGTCGTTCCCTAGGGTTTTAGCTATATTAGTGAGGTTAAATGTATGAGACTATTCGAGATGTATTAGTGATAATATTCGATGATGTACGGACGCAACAGATGCTTTAGTTTTGCTTATTGAATGCATGCTAATTTGCATACTAATTTATTTTATGATTTAGTTTTGCTTATTGAATGCTCAAATTAGAGAACTACTCCTATTTTGAATGCTCAAATTGGAGAGCACTATTTTGAATACTATTTTGTTTTGGCACTCAAATCTCCATGTCGTCGCCACCGTCATCCCCGTCACAGGCCCCCTCTGACCTCGAGGTGAGACTAGCAAAATCTCCATGTCGTCGCGACCGTCATTCCCGTCACAGGCCCCCTCTGACCACTAGGTGAAACTAGCAAAATCTCCATGTCAATATGAGTCATATAAGATATTTTGAAATGTTTTTGTTCATATTTTCAACCATTGAAATGCAATGACCATCAAGTTTGAATGCAATGACCATCAAGTTTGAATGCAAATAGGATATGTGCTTGCCCAAGTGGCCATGTTTACAGGTAACACCTCCGAGTGGCCTATGTTTTGCCGGAGTGTTGATTAATGTCCGTTTCGGCAAATTGCAGGCGCTCGATATGTCCTTTTTTAGCAAAGGTCATGCCAGATTTTTCCATGAATTTTGGCATGACTTGTGCTAGAATATGTAGGAAATATCGAGTGGCCTAGATTTTCTAGAAATATAATTAAACCATATTTTGGGTTGACTTTAAGTCTATCGAGGCTCCATACATGACAATCAAAAAATGAGTGAGGGACAAAGTATGGACCATATATGAGAGAGGAAGAAACCCGACTGTTGTCGTGGGGGTCATTTCTCTTTCTTCTCCTTGTGCTTGACCTTAGTTAGGCACTAGAGGAAGGAGGAGTAACGACCATCACCGACGGTAAAAAAAATCAGTGAGGGAGTGTGTCCACCATATATGAGAGAAAAAGAATGCCGACTATGGTCGTGGGGGTCGCTTCTCCTTCGTTAATGTGTGCTAGACATTTTGGTTTAATGCACTCGGCGACGAAGGGAGGAGCGACCATCACCAACGGTCGAATATATACACCACGTGAGCTGAGACTTAAAGAAAAGACTCATTGGACCGATAATCAACCCGTGCTGAATAATAATGATCTATTTTAGATTTTGTAGTACATATATTGAATTGTAGAAGTTTAATCTTTGAATTATGAACATAGGAAATGTCGTCGAACGAAAGTCTCGCGGAGTGCTCCTGGTGCGGCGACAACCGGGGTTTGTGCGACACGCCTCACTTGGTAGAAGGCCGGCGCTTCAGCATTAAGCTCCAAGAGGCCTTCGATGTTGAAACGGTATGCTACGATGCAAAGTGTTTTTCCGTAATTAAGCTCGACTTCTACTACTTCAACGTGTAATTTTCATCTTTTACAATTCGACTAGCTTATCCCATGCCATTCAAGACACTATGTCTTGGAGAGGATGTGTTTTGAAGATCATTAGAGTATGGAAACAAAGAAGCACACATCATGGTATGGATTTTGAGCTAAATCTATACAATTCTGAGAGCGTATCCCATTTTGGTTGCCCGGATTGGGAAGCACTTTGCAACATGTATGACTTTCAAGAGGGTATGCTTGTCACCATGGATCTTGGTGATCCTGACATCGAGAAAGACAATTTGGAAATTTGGGTCCTTGTTGATACACTTCCAAATTCTACCGCTATGTGAGTTTCTCAAACATGGTTATTAAGTAATTTATATTGTTTATTTCAAAATAGTTAACAGCTTATTTCCATTGACAACTTATTTTCATTGTTCAAAGAATGTGCGGAAGATGGTAGACAAAACCTACTACACCGATGGCTCTAAGTTAACTTATCAGGAGAAAAATCATCTGGTCGCATTTTGTACTGATCTTGAGAATTACAATATCTATTATCAAACTCCTCCACATTATGGTCAATACGTACCACTAGTGCATGTGTTGAACTACAATAACATCCATGGAGAGGCCATGGTAAGATTTTTTAGTTTTATGACATGCGTGCATCTTTCGCATAAATTCTTCTAAAACTGAACTACATTGCTAACTACGAAGTTATTACTATGTTTTTCAACAGAAAATCCCCAATGATTGTGTGCCTCATCTGATGTATCAGAATGGTCGCCTTGATGTTTTAAACATACAGCCAGGTCATCCTATGAATCACACCTATCCATATCGGATTTCTAAAACCAATGACGACATGATAATCAAAGAATGGAAAAAATGTATGGTCAGTTGTAGGGAGGTTCTTGGAAGCAACATTGTGCGAAAGGCAAGAATTGGAGACAGGATAATCTCCATTCTCCATAATGGAGAGTCAGGGCCTATCTTGTTTTATGCTATTTTACCTAAGAGAAGGTAGTAGGTCCTATGAGAGAGAAGTAGGTCCTAGGTACAATGTGTTAGAGTTGATGATGATGAAGAGTTGTGATTATGACTACTGACCAACTTGCTGTATGATGTCTCATTGATAAAAATGATGATCACGAGGAGGTGTTATATGACAATGATGTATTATGATGATAAGTTGTTAATGATATGATGATGATGATGATGATGATGAGTTATTATGATATTGGGTGAAAGAACCGCGGTTTAGTTTCAAGTGGATGGATCCAAAGTGACCAATGGTCACTTTGGATCCATGCACTTGAAACTAATCCACGGTTCTTTCACCCAATGATGTAGTAACTCATTCTGATGGAAAAATAATCTCTAAAACTTGTATAATGGCGTATGAATACAAAATAAAACGAAAAATAAATACCCAACAATAGTAGTAGCGCGGGTAGGGAGGCGTGCTACTAGTAACTACCAGTAGCGCTATGCATCAAAATCACTACTGCTAAGCACGTATAGTAGTAGCGCAGGCAAGCACACGATACTGATAAACTTTAGCGGTAGCGCTGTATCAGTAGCGCGCCACACCGTGCTACTGATATACCTAAAATCGGCGCTACTGCTAGCCTTTTTCCTAGTAGTGAGTAATGCAATAAGAACAATGACAAGATACATACGTGTCATTTCCCCTTCTATCACTGGGATAGAGCACCGTAAGATCGAACCCATCACAAAGCACCTCTTCCCATGGCAAGAAAAGTTGATCTAGTCGACCTAACTAAACCAAAGATTTGAAGAAGAAATACGAGGCTATAAGTAATCATGCATATAAGAGATCAAAAGACTTAAATAACTTTCATCGATAAAAACATGGATCTGATCATAAACTCAAAGTTCATCAGATCCCAATAAACACACCGCAAAAAGAGTTACATCAAATAGATCTCCAAGAGACCATTGTATTGAGAATCAAGAGAGAGAGAGAGAGAGAGAGAGAGAGAGAGAGATAGGAAGCCATCTAGCTACTATATACGGACCCGTAGGTCTACAATGAACTACTCACGCATCATCAGAGAGGCACCAATGAGGATGATGAACCCCTCCATGATGGTGTCTAGATTGGATCTGTGATTATTGGAACTTGTGGCTGCTGGAATTGTTTTTCTTTGACCCCCCTAGAGTTTCTGGAATATTGGGGTATTTATAGAGCAAAGAGGTGGTGTGGGAGGCAGTCGAGGTGGGCACAACCCACCAGGGCGTGCCTCGGCCCCCGTGTGCACCCAGGTGGGTTATGCTGCCCTCAGAGCCCCCTTCTAGTACTTCTTTGTCCCAATAGGTGTCTTCTGGTCCAGAAAAATTCTCCAAAAAGTTTCGCTGCGTTTGGACTCCGTTTGGTATTAATTTTCCGCGAAGTAAAAAACAAGCCAAAAACAACAAGTGGCACTGGGCACTATGTCAATAGGTTAGTCCCAAAAAATGATATAAAGTTCTTATAAAATGATTGTAAAACATCCAAGAATGATAAATATAACAACATGGAACAATGAAAAATTATAGATATGTTGGAGATGTATCAGCATCCCCAAGCTTATATTGTCATAATTCTTTAATAGGTGGGCGATAAATAGACCAAATTTCAGAGCACAAGTTACTTTAGTTTCTATACTTTGTGTCTAGAAAATGGCAACAAAAGGAAAGAGACTTGATGACCCACAAGTACATGGGATCAATAGTACTCCTTTCGATAAGTAAGAATGTCGAACCCAACGAGGAGCAGAAGGAAATGACAAGTGGTTTTCAGCAAGGTATTCTCTACAAGCACTAAAATTACAAGTAACGAGTAGTTTGATAGTAAGGTAATTTGTAACGAGCAAGCAACGGTAATGGTAACAAAAGTACAACATGGTAGCCCAATCCTTTTGAGACAAAGGACAGGCCAACATAGTCTCTAATTATAAGCAAAGTGTTCTTGAGGGTTGATAACCCACAAGTATAGGGGATCAATTGTAGCCTCTTTCGATAAGTAAGAGTGTCGAACCCAACGAGGAGCTAAAGGTAGAACAAATATTCTCTCAATTTCTATTGACCACCAATACAACTCTACGCACGCTTAACGTTCGCTTTACCTAAAACAAGTGTGAAACTAGAAGTACTTTGTAGGTGTTGTTGGATAGGTTTGCAAGAGTATAAAGAGCACGTAAATATAAACTAGGGGCTGTTTAGATAAAGAAGCAATAAAGTTAGTATAGCGAGTGTGGAAAAGTGGTGGTAGGAGTTGTGAAATTATCCCTAAGCAATTGACTACTTTACTAGACCGATAGCAAGTTTTATGTGGGAGAGGCCATTGCTAGCATGTCATCCCTGACTTTGAATTCTATGCACTTATGATTGGAACTATTAGCAAGCTTCCGCAACTACTAACGTTCATTAAGGTAAAATCCAACCATAGCATTAAGATATATTGGTCCCCCTTCAATCCCGTATGCATCAATTTCCATGGTAGATTAAAGCTTCTGTCACTCTTGCCCTCCAATACATAGTCCTATCAACATACAACTAACCTTATGGTGTGATCCACACACGCGCTCATATGATGGGCACCCAAGGACAGCAAGATAACCACAAGAAAATTAAACCAATCATAGCAATTCATCAATTACCGATAGGACAATGAAAATCTACTCAGACATCATAGGATCGCAACACATCATTGGATAATAATATGAAGCATAAAGAACCATGTTCAAGTGGAGGGTACAGCAGGTTGCGGGAGAGTGGACCACTGTAGACAGATGGGGGAAGGTGATGGAGATGTTGGTGAAGATGACGGAGGTGTTGGTGTAGATCACGGTGATGATGATGGACCTGTCGGTGTTCCGGCGCCACCCGGAGAGAGGGGGAGAGAGCCCCCTTCTTCTTCTTCTTCCTTGACCTTCTTCCTACATGGGAGAAGGGTTTCCCCTCTGGTCCATGGTCTCCATGGCGTGGGAGGGGCGAGAGCCCCTCCGAGATTGGATATGGCTCTCTGTCTCTCTCTGTTTCTGCATTCCAGATTCTCGCCTTTCACTGTTTCTTATATTCCCGGAGATCCGTAACTCCGATTGAATTGAAATTTTGAACACGATTTTTATCCGGATATTAGCTTTCTTGCGGTGAAGGAAGGGCACCAACCGCCTTATGGGGTGTCCACGTGGGTCAGGGGCGCGCCGGCCCCTGCCTCGTGGGCCCCTCGAGCATCGTCTCGCATTGATTCCACTTCTCAAAATTCAGATATATTCCAAAAAAATCTCCGTCTGTTTTTATCCCATTTGGACACCATTTGATATGGATTTTCTACGAAACAAAAAAACATGCAACAAACAGGAACTGGCACTGGGCACTGGACCAATATGTTAGTCCCAAAAATAGTATAAAAAGTTGCCAAAAGTATATGAAAGTTGTATAATATTGGCATGGAACAATAAAAAATTATAGATACGATGGAGACGTATCAGCATCCCCAAGCTTAATTCCTGCTCGTCCTCGAGTAGGTTAATGATAAAAATAATAATTTCTGATGTGGAATGCTACCTAGCATAACCTTGATCATGTAATCTAATCATGGCATGAATATTAAGACACGAGTGATTCAAAGCAATAGTCTATCATTTGAGATTAAGACAATAATACTTCAAGGATACTAATAAAGCAATCATGTCTTTTCAAAATAACACGGCCAAAGAAAGTTATCCCTACAAATTCATATGGTCTGGCTATGCTCCATCTTTATCACATAAAGTATTTAAATCATGCACAACCCCGGTTTTAGCCAAGCAATTGTTTCATACTTTAGTATTCTCAAACTTTTTCAACTTTCACGCAATACATGAGCGTGAGCCATGGTTATAGCACAATAGGTGGAATAGAATATGATGGTGGAGGTTGTGTGGAGAAGACAAAAAGGAGAAAGTCTCACATCGACACGGCTAATCAACGGGCTATGGAGATGCCCATCAACTGATGTCAATGTGAGGAGTAGGGATTGCCATGCAACGGATGCACTAAGAGCTATAAGTGTATGAAAGCTCAAACTGGAAACTAAGTGGGTGTGCATCCAACTTGCTTGATCATGAAGACCTCGGGCATTTGAGGAAGCCCATCATCGGAATATACAAGCCAAGTTCTATAATGAAAAATTCCCACTAGTATATGAAAGTGACAATATACGAGACTCTCTATATGAAGAACATGGTGCTACTCTGAAGCACAAGTGTGGTAAAAGGACAGTAACATTACCCCTTCTCTCTTTTTCTCTCATTTTTTTATTCTCTTTTTTTATTCTCTTTTTTTATTTTTTTTTATTTTTTTTGGTGGGCTTCTTTGGCCTCTTTTTTTATTTGGGCTTCTTTGGCCTCTTTTATTTTTCATAACGTCCGGAGACTCATCCCAACTTGTGAGGGAATCATTGCTTCCATCATCCTTTCCTCACATGGGACAATGCTCTAATAATGATGATCATCACACTTTATTTACTTACAACTTAATATTACAACTAGTGATCTAGAGCAAAGATATGACTCTATATGAATGTCTCCGGCGGTGTACCGGGATGTGCAATGATCTAGCATATCAAAGATATCAAAAAACGGACAAGCCATGAAAACATCATGCTAGCTATCTTACAATATATGAGCAAAGATATGAATGCTCAAGTCATGTATATGATGATGATGGAAGTTGCATGGCAATATATCTCGGAATGGCTATGGAAATGCCATAATAGGTAGGTATGGTGGCTGTTTTGAGGAAGATATAAGGAGGCTTATGTGTGATAGAGCGTATCGTATCATGGGGTTTGGATGCACCGACGAAGTTTGCACCAACTCTCGAGGTGAGAAAGGGCAATGCACGGTACCTAAGAGGCTAGCAATCATGGAAGGGTGAGAGTGCGTATAGTCCATGTTCTCAAGATTAGTCATAAAGAACTCACATACTTATTGCAAAAATTTATTAGCCATCAAAACAAAGTACTACACGCATGCTCCTAGGGGAAGGGTTGGTAGGAGTTAACCATCGCACGATCCCGACCTCCACACAAAAGATGACAATCAAAAAAATAAATCATGCTCCGAATTCATCACATAACGGTTCACCATACGTGCATGCTTCGCGAATCACAAACCTCAACACAAGTATTTCTACTAATCCACAATTACTCACTAGCATGACTCTAATATCACCACCTTTATATCACAAAACTATTGCAAGGAATCAAAATATCATATTCAGTCATCTACAAGTTTATGTAGGATTTTATGACTAACCATGTCAATGACCAATTCCTGTCAACTCTCTAAATAGATATAAGGGAAGCAAGAGAGTTTAATTCTTTATACAAAAGATATGCCGACGCTCTAACAAATATAAGTGAAGCAAAAGAGCATTCTACAAATGGCGGTTTTCTATGTGAAGAGAAACAGGCAATCCAAACTTCAAATGATATAAGTGAAGCACATGAAGCATTCTATAAAGCCATACTCAAAAGATTTAAGTGAAGTGCAATGAACATTCTATAAATCAACCGTGGACTTTCTCATACCAGCATGGTTCATAAAAGAAAAGTGAAAACTAAATGCAAAATACGCTCCAAGATTTGCACATATTGCATGAACGAAACGAATCCGAAAACGTATCGATACTTGTTGAAGAAAGATGGTGTGACGCCCGGATAATTAAGCTACAGTGATTCCCCACTAATGGTGCCACGTCACCTCGGTTACTGTGGATAAACTCGCGTTAGTTCGGAACCTAGTTCGAATTTCAAATTTAAAACGAAAACAAACAATAAAAGTTTTCAGAAACGAAAACTAAATTGTTCGGGGGTTGTCTAAAATAGCAAACCTAATTATGGTGGGGTGCACAAATTTTTGTAAAATGTTTTGGCATTTTAATTAAACAAAAACAGAAAGCAGAAAAAGGAAAATAATAAAAGAAAAGAAAGGAAGAAGAAAAGAGGGAGGGAACCTCCCCTGGCCCATCTGGGCCAGCCCTTCCCCCGGCCCAGCCAGCCCCCCGAAGCCCCACCCCACCTGGCCCCTGGCCTGGCCCAACTCCCCCCCTGGGCCGGCCCAACCGGCGCCCCCACTTAACCCCTCCCCCCCCGCGGCCGAACCCTAGCTGCCCCCCCACTCACCCCCCCCCACGCGCCCCCTCCCCCGATCCCCTTTTCCCTCTCCCTCGCCCGATCCAGATCGGGGCGAGGACCCCCGCCGCGCCCCACCTCGCCGGCGGCCCCCGCCGCCCCACCCGCCGCCCGGACCCCCCCTCCTCATACTCTCCACCGCCCGGGGTCCCCTCCTCCCCTCCTCGCCCCACGCGCGGGCGCTCGACGCCGCGGATCCACCCCGGCCTCCCCGACGCCGGCGACCGCTCCCCCGCCCGCCTCCTCGCCGGTCACCGTCGCGCTCCACCGAGCCCGCTCCCCTAGACCCGGCGCCCCCCCCCCCCCCGCTGTGAGCTCGCCTCACTTCCCCCCTCGCTCCCCTCTCCCCCGCCCTCCCGAACCGCGCCGTCGCCCGGCGCCCCGTCGCCCGGCGCCCCGTCGCCGGCCCCGACCCTCCGCGGCCACGCCCCCCCCCCGTTTCCCTCTCCTCTCCCTCTCCCGAGCGGTGCCGTCGCCCGGAGCTCCGTCTCCGGCCCCGACCCGCCCCGGCCGCCGCCTTGGCCCTTCCCCCCTCTCTCCCCCCCGTCGACGACGCCTCCGGCCGACCCAAACGCCATCGTCGCCGGCGCCCTCGCACCCCCGACCGAACCCCCCCGCACGGCGCTCGGCCATTCCCCCCCCCCGTTTACGCCACTGCCGGCCCCGCCCCGTCGCCCCGAATCGCCTCGCCGGCGCCGCTTGCCGCCCGGCCACCCTCGCCGTGGCTGCGGCCCCTCCGGCCACCGTCGTGGCCTCGGCCGCCCCGACCCCCGTTGGCTTCGGGCGCGGGCGCCCGCGCCGCGTCCTTTGGGGTTGCGCCCGAACGGGCATCGCCCCGCGCGCCCGCTTGCCCGTTTGCCCCTCGGGGTCAATGACATGGGGGCCCCACCCCCCACACAACAGAACGTTTTTTTTAATTAAAGCAGGGAATAAAAATAAAATGAAAATGAATTAAAACTAATTAACTAATTAATTAATTAATTAATTAATTAAGTAATTAATTAGTCTAATTAATTCTGATTAATTAACCCTAATCACTAATTAACCTAATTAACTAACGTTAATTAACTCTGATTAGGTTAATTAGATATTAGAGAATGACATGCGGGACCCACCTGTCAGGGTTGACTCGGTCAACCCTGTTGACTGATGATGTCAGCATGACATCATGCTGATGTCATAAAAGCATTTTCGAAATTAATTAAATAATTAATTTAATTCCTGAAATTAATAAAATCTTTTAAAAATCATATCTTTTAATCCGTAATCCGGATTAAAATATTTTCAACATGAAAGTTGCTCAGAACGACGTGACGAATCCGGATACGCAACCCGTTCGTCCGCCACACACCCCTAACCTATCGAACTCGCAACTTTCCCCCTCCGACTCCTCTGCCCGAAAACACGAAACACCGGGAATACTTTCCCGGATGTTTTCCCCCCTTCACCGGTATCACCTACTACCGCGTTAGGACACACCGAACACCGCGTATTTCCTTGTTATATTTTGTGATGCTTTGTTTGCTCTGTATTCATTATTTCTTCCCCCTCTTCTCTCCGGTAGACTACGAGACCGACGCTGCTGCTGACCAGTTCGACTACGGAGTTGACGACCCCTCTCTCTTGCCAGAGCAACCAGGCAAGCCCCCCCCCTTGATCACCAGATATCGCCCATTCTCCTCTATACTGCTTGCATTAGAGTAGTGTAGCATGTTACTGCTTTCGTTAATCCTATTCTGATGCATAGCCTGACATTGTCGCTACATCTGTTGATACCTTACCTGCAATCCTAAATGCTTAGTATAGGATGCTAGTTTATCATCATTGGCCCTACATTCTTGTCAGTCTGCCTTGCTATACTATCGGGCCGTGATCACTTGGGAGGTGATCACGGGTATATACTATACATACATACATACTATACAGATGGTGACTAAAGTCGGGTCAGCTCATTGAGTACCCGCAAGTGATTCTGACGAGGGGGCTGAAAGGACAGGTGGCTCCATCCCGGTAGAGGTGGGCCTGGGTTCCCGACGGCCCTCGACTGTTACTTTGTGGCGGAGCGACAGGGCAGGTTGAGACCACCTAGGAGACAGGTGGGCCTGGCCCTGTTCGGCGTTCGCGGATACTTAACACGCTTAACGAGATCTTGGTATTTGATCTGAGTCGGCTACGAGCCTATACGCACTAACCATCTACGTGGGAGTAGTTATGGGTATCCCGACATCGTGGTATCAGCCGAAGCACTTCAGACGTCAGCGACGGAGCGGCGCGCGCCGAATTGGACTGGAACGCCACTAGGCTAGGTCTGCTTTCGGCCGCGTACGCAACGTGCAGGTGTGCTCAGGGCGATGGGCCCAGACCCCTGCGCGCTTAGGTTTAGACCGGCGTGCTGGCCTCTCTGTTTGCCTAGGTGGGGCTGCGACGTGTTGATCTTCCGAGGCCGGGCACGACCCAGGAAAGTGTGTCCGGCCAAATGGGATCGAGCGTGTTGGGCTATGTGGTGCACCCCTGCAGGGAAGTTAATCTATTCGAATAGCCGTGATCTTCGGTAACAGGACGACTTGGAGTTGTACCTTGACCTTATGACAACTAGAACCGGATACTTAATAAAACACACCCTTCCAAGTTCCACAGACAACCCGGTGATCGCTTTTCTACGGGGCGACGAGGAGAGGATCGCCGGGTAGGATTATGCTATGCGATGCTTCTTGGAGTTGTTACTTGGAGTTGCTACTTGGAGATGCTACTTGGAGGACTACAATCTACTCTCTTCTATATGCTGCAAGACGGAGGCTGCCAGAAGCGTAGCCTTCGACAGGATTAGCTATCCCCCTCTTATTCTGGCATTCTGCAGTTCAGTCCACCGATATGGCCCTTTACACATATACCCATGCATATGTAGTGTAGCTCCTTGCTTGCGAGTACTTTGGATGAGTACTCACGGTTGCTTTCTTCCCCCTTTTCCCCCTTTCCTTTCCTTCTGGTTGTCGCAACCAGATGCTGGAGTCCAGGAGCCAGGCGCCACCGTCGACGACGACCCCTACTACACCGGAGGTGCCTACTACTACGTGCTGCCCGCTGACGACGTCCAGGAGTAGTTTAGGAGGATCCCAGGCAGGAGGCCTGCGCCTCTTTCGATCTGTATCCCAGTTTGTGCTAGCCTTCTTAAGGCAAACTTGTTTAACTTATGTCTGTACTCAGATATTGTTGCTTCCGCTGACTCGTCTATGATCGAGCACTTGTATTCGAGCCCTCGAGGCCCCTGGCTTGTATTATGATGCTTGTATGACTTATTTTATTTGTAGAGTTGTGTTGTGATATCTTCCCGTGAGTCCCTGATCTTGATCGTACACATTTGCGTGCATGATTAGTGTACGATTAAACCGGGGGCGTCACAAGTTGGTATCAGAGCCAACTGCCTGTAGGAATCCCCCTTCCACACTCCTTGGCCGAAGTCGAGTCTAGACATTGCAAAAACTTTTACTAACTTGGCTGTGTGCCTTACGGGCCCACGTCGCCATTGGGTGGTATTAGGATCTTTTACTCCTCGATCTTTACTCTGGGATTCTGAACTCTCTTCTATTCGGGTTAAACGATTTTTCTAAAAACAAAACTAACTTTAGGTTTTCGCGAGTACTTTCTCCTGGAGAGCCCCTCACTTCAGATGATCGTCTGTTAACCAGAAGAATTCGGAGATACTCTCTGATGTTCTCTCGAGACTTTGTGCCCATCACTTTTGCTATTCCTGACCACCGATAAATCCGTATGGATAACTACTTACACTTGCCATTCATACGAATACCCCGAAGTTTTCTCTATTGTTCCGAGAATACTTTGTGCCTACTGCCTAGTAGTTCCTTGCCACTTGAATACCCCTTCAAATAAATCCTCGCACTTGTCGAGTATCCGCTCAACCCCAGTTGTTCATATGTGTCACAAAAGTCTTCAAAATACAATTCGATCTTCCGAAAATCCTCTGGAGCCTTTGGCTCTTGAAATTCTTGCTTGCTTGCATTATGGTTAATCCCATAAGTCTCGTAGTCTTAATGACATTCCTTGTCATTATCATTTTGAGTCTGTTGACTCAATATGTTTGCGAATACCCGCAAACATCATTGATCCTTATAAATTACCTTTCCGGCTGAGCTGCCATTCTTTTAACTGGAATTGGTTCTCGACCAATCCAATTGGCGTTGATTATACCCTAATGCTATTCAACTTATCCATCCCTAATCAGAGCATTGCTTCTGATCCCTTGATTGGAAATCATAATTCCTTTGCATTTGACAATTGAGTTAGTCAGTTGTTTCTATAATCTGATCTCCTTGCATTCTTCTCCCTCTAGTTGAGTACCGATACTCGTATCAGATCCTTTGTGGACCATCAAGTCCTTTGCTGGATTGTTATCCGACAGTGTCCTTCACATTTGATCACCTTATGAGTTCTTCCCCTGATACATAACGCCTTTGTTAAGTTGTATCCTCTGCTTGGCCAACCATGCTCTGCTTTCGGGCTTGTGTTATTTACTCTTGAAACTTGTGGTATATGTTTCTAAGAAGCCCCTATGGGTTGAACATATGCCTTCTCTAAACCGTGTGAACCCGAAAGTTTTCACGAGTCATACTCTTCTGGTGCTTCACCAGATAAAATTTCAACACTGCAACTTCATCGAACGTGAGAAGTGAATGAAAGGTTATACATTGAAGAAGTGGGAGTCGACCTTGAACTTTGTGTTCATGCCCATGGACACGATGTATATCTTATCATTAAAGCTTCTCTTAAAGGAATTATTCCTTCGGTATAAGTTCATCTTATATCTAGGATCTGGCCTTTTGCAATCGTGGTTCCGACCATGTTCTCTTTTAAATACCATTTCTCGTGCAAGTTTTAGCACTTGTCTTCTGTAGAGCAATAACCCCCGTCCAACCTCTACTTTGATATGTCATCGAGTATTACCCCTGGTATCTCGAGATTATCATGGAACTGCATAACTTTTTATGAGTTCTTCATCAAGTGCTACCTTCCCACTGATTCCAATTTTTCGCGGGCTCTGAGTTATTGAACACTCAAAGACACCGATAACTGAACCGAGTCCGCTCTACGGTTCAACAACTCTTCAGTAAGCTTCTATAAGTACGAGTTTGTACCCGATCACATCATTCCTAGCCTGATCGGCTATATCATTATCATGCTAAATATTAACTGTGCTACCGGGTCCTTCTTCTCGGAGCACATATATCAACGGTGAGCTAATCTTACAATCGATCTCCCTCGTCATACCGTTTGACCTTGTACAGCAAGCTTGATTTCGAGTTTGTGTCGTACCCATGGTTCCAATGACTTTTGGCTTCATCATTCCTTTGACTTGATGTCGTCGCTGATTGATTACTTCTTCATGAAATCTGTCGACAAATGTGTCGTGATCCTCATCAACCTTATGAGCTCTTCCAGGATATCAATTGAATTCATGATGAGAAATACCATCCTTGCCCTTGATGAATTGTATTATCATCGACCACTTTATTGCCTACCCACCAACACAAGCTTGTTCATGTTTGGTGTTATACCTTGAGTTCCTTGCTATCCAGCAATTGTTCTTCTTTACCTTGGAGTATTACCATCCTTTATGTCAAGAATGTACTGAGATTTGTTCCACCTCTTGAGAATTCTTGACATAGAAATACTTCTCACCATCACCATTCTTTCTTGGTCCCCGTGTTAATTCCAACAAGTGAATGGTGTTGTTTGGATTCTTTCCTTCTAGCAACCCTATTTCTTTGAAGTTAATGGTCGAAAGTTCATTCTTAGGCTATTGATTATTGAATCACCATTCCGACATTGGTCGTGCAACCTAACCCATATTTCGGGCGCACCTTTCAACCCATGTTTAATTGTGTATGTTTTCCTCGAGCATACTTCCTTATATCATTTGATCTGACAAATGTTACCTCCTTGTTCACTTAATTGTGGAAATCCGTCTTTTGGGAATCTCGATGAATTGCCGATGAGTTCACCAGACACCTCCTTGTCCTCTCCTTGGGTTAATGATGGACTCTTGTTAAAGGAAATCACTTCATAGTTCATTTCCTCGAGAATCTTATAATGTCACCTCGTCAATTTGTGTTGCACCTTTTCTTCTCGGACATCCTGAGTCTGAGGTATTATGACACCAATTGGATATGAATCTCGGTCCGATATGATGGTTGGGACAACTTTCCAAGGGTTATGTTGTTGATCCTTTGATGACCCGTTAACATGATGTCATGTCTAGCACCCCCCCCCCGGCTGGAGGACCTATCATTATAGATTCCTTTTCAGCTAGGTTATCCATTCGTCCATGAGGAAATTATAAGACTTATTCTACAAGTTATTCCTGATGGATCCTTCGTGTTTCCTAAGTCTGATCTTCACCTGAAGACCATGTCAATGCTATCTCGAAGCATGTCAATGGTACTCCGATTTTCAACAGGAACATTTGAAGCACGATGCTAAATTTTATTTATCACTTATCCTAACACCGTTGTATGGGTAATATCATGAGATTCCTTCCCCCTTACCTAAATGGTTTTCTACTTTATATCCTGTCATGGATATCATGCTCTGCTTGTCATTGGGAAGGATATACCCCTGAAATATGTGTTTAAACACATTTTCCTTTCCATTGTTCTGTTTAATCTGATGATCATATTTTCCTTTCCATTGTTGTGTTTGACATTCTTGTGATCTATATAATCTAAGCAGTAAAGATTCACTGCTTATGTAAACACCTCGATGTATAATTGGTCAGTAAGACCCTGTTACGATTGTTGATGATATTCCGGTAACCACCGATGGACGAGAACTTTGCCTATTGGCCCGCCTCGTTCAACGAGCAGGAAAATGGTTCTCTTCGTCCCTCGCCCTTGGTATCGATGTTGTTGCCGACATATCTGACAGGCTACCCTTTGACACGTCTTACTATCATGACCGTGCAAAATGTCGACCCCCTTCCTACTTTCAACCACATGGTGGGCCCATAACCCACAGCTCCACAGGATCGAAACCTGACTCTCCTGTACCCCCCCTGTACCCAAGGTTGTTCCTCGCGCGTGGCCTCGTATGTAATTCATGAGCCACCTTCAATCTGGTATCAGACAAATACTTATTCCCGTGGCTTCGAACCCCTTTCACGCCACATATCCGACATCGAACGATTGCCTGCCCGCTGGAAACTTCCCAGGATACCTCCTTACTCTGCTCTTGATATTTTCTTAAGTTTCAATTCGAGAGTTACTTCCGCCACCCTCCCCGATGTTATCGACCAGATAGTCAAACCTGCAGAGGTCCATTCTCTCGGGATACCCACCCTTTATCCTTTCGTAAGTACGATGGAACCCCGAAGAAAGGACGACAAACTTCATCATGATGACCCGAAGGAGAGGACGGAAGACATCAATGTAATGGGTCGACCTCTTCGAGAAGAGCTACTATGATCGAGAAGAATCGTTAGAATTTCGTAACCAGACCCCTCCCCCTTATAACCGATCCTAAATCTCGGGACGAGATTTCTTGTAGTGGAGGAGAATTGTGACGCCCGGATAATTAAGCTACAGTGATTCCCCGCTAATGGTGCCACGTCACCTCGGTTACTGTGGATAAACTCGCGTTAGTTCGGAACCTAGTTCGAATTTCAAATTTAAAACGAAAACAAACAATAAAAGTTTTCAGAAACGAAAACTAAATTGTTCGGGGGTTGTCTAAAATAGCAAACCTAATTATGGTGGGGTGCACAAATTTTTGTAAAATGTTTTGGCATTTTAATTAAACTAAAACAGAAAGCAGAAAAAGAAAAATAATAAAAGAAAAGAAAGGAAGAAGAAAAGAGGGAGGGAACCTCCCCTGGCCCATCTGGGCCAGCCCTTCCCCCGGCCCAGCCAGCCCCCCGAAGCCCCACCCCACCTGGCCCCTGGCCTGGCCCAACTCCCCCCCTGGGCCGGCCCAACCGGCGCCCCCACTTAACCCCTCCCCCCCCCGCGGCCGAACCCTAGCTGCCCCCCCCACTCACCCCCCCCCACGCGCCCCCTCCCCCGATCCCCTTTTCCCTCTCCCTCGCCCGATCCAGATCGGGGCGAGGACCCCCGCCGCGCCCCACCTCGCCGGCGGCCCCCGCCGCCCCACCCGCCGCCCGGACCCCCCCTCCTCATACTCTCCACCGCCCGGGGTCCCCTCCTCCCCTCCTCGCCCCACGCGCGGGCGCTCGACGCCGCGGATCCACCCCGGCCTCCCCGACGCCGGCGACCGCTCCCCCGCCCGCCTCCTCGCCGGTCACCGTCGCGCTCCACCGAGCCCGCTCCCCTAGACCCGGCGCCCCCCCCCCCCCGCTGTGAGCTCGCCTCACTTCCCCCCTCGCTCCCCTCTCCCCCGCCCTCCCGAACCGCGCCGTCGCCCGGCGCCCCGTCGCCCGGCGCCCCGTCGTCGGCCCCGACCCTCCGCGGCCACGCCGCCCCCCCGTTTCCCTCTCCTCTCCCTCTCCCGAGCGGTGCCGTCGCCCGGAGCTCCGTCTCCGGCCCCGACCCGCCCCGGCCGCCGCCTTGGCCCTTCCCCCCTCTCTCCCCCCCGTCGACGACGCCTCCGGCCGACCCAAACGCCATCGTCGCCGGCGCCCTCGCACCCCCGACCGAACCCCCCCGCACGGCGCTCGGCCATTCCCCCCCCCCCCCCCCGTTTACGCCACTGCCGGCCCCGCCCCGTCGCCCCGAATCGCCTCGCCGGCGCCGCTTGCCGCCCGGCCACCCTCGCCGTGGCTGCGGCCCCTCCGGCCACCGTCGTGGCCTCGGCCGCCCCGACCCCCGTTGGCTTCGGGCGCGGGCGCCCGCGCCGCGTCCTTCGGGGCTGCGCCCGAACGGGCATCGCCCCGCGCGCCCGCTTGCCCGTTTGCCCCTCGGGGCCAATGACATGGGGGCCCCACCCCCCACACAACAGAACGTTTTTTTTAATTAAAGCAGGGAATAAAAATAAAATGAAAATGAATTAAAACTAATTAACTAATTAATTAATTAATTAATTAAGTAAGTAATTAATTAGTCTAATTAATTCTGATTAATTAACCCTAATCACTAATTAACCTAATTAACTAACGTTAATTAACTCTGATTAGGTTAATTAGATATTAGAGAATGACATGCGGGACCCACCTGTCAGGGTTGACTCGGTCAACCCTGTTGACTGATGATGTCAGCATGACATCATGCTGATGTCATAAAAGCATTTTCGAAATTAATTAAATAATTAATTAAATTCCTGAAATGAATAAAATCTTTTAAAAATCATATCTTTTAATCCGTAATCCGGATTAAAATATTTTCAACATGAAAGTTGCTCAGAACGACGTGACGAATCCGGATACGCAACCCGTTCGTCCGCCACACACCCCTAACCTATCGAACTCGCAACTTTCCCCCTCCGACTCCTCTGCTCGAAAACACGAAACACCGGGAATACTTTCCCGGATGTTTTCCCCCCTTCACCGGTATCACCTACTACCGCGTTAGGACACACCGAACACCGCGTATTTCCTTGTTATATTTTGTGATGCTTTGTTTGCTCTGTATTCATTATTTCTTCCCCCTCTTCTCTCCGGTAGACTACGAGACCGACGCTGCTGCTGACCAGTTCGACTACGGAGTTGACGACCCCTCTCTCTTGCCAGAGCAACCAGGTAAGCCCCCCCCCCTTGATCACCAGATATCGCCCATTTTCCTCTATACTGCTTGCATTAGAGTAGTGTAGCATGTTACTGCTTTCGTTAATCCTATTCTGATGCATAGCCTGACATTGTCGCTACATCTGTTGATACCTTACCTGCAATCCTAAATGCTTAGTATAGGATGCTAGTTTATCATCATTGGCCCTACATTCTTGTCAGTCTGCCTTGCTATACTATCGGGCCGTGATCACTTGGGAGGTGATCACGGGTATATACTATACATACATACATACTATACAGATGGTGACTAAAGTCGGGTCAGCTCATTGAGTACCCGCAAGTGATTCTGACGAGGGGGCTGAAAGGACAGGTGGCTCCATCCCGGTAGAGGTGGGCCTGGGTTCCCGACGGCCCTCGACTGTTACTTTGTGGCGGAGCGACAGGGCAGGTTGAGACCACCTAGGAGACAGGTGGGCCTGGCCCTGTTCGGCGTTCGCGGATACTTAACACGCTTAACGAGATCTTGGTATTTGATCTGAGTCTGGCTACGAGCCTATACGCACTAACCATCTACGTGGGAGTAGTTATGGGTATCCCGACGTCGTGGTATCAGCCGAAGCACTTCAGACGTCAGCGACGGAGCGGCGCGCGCCGAATTGGACTGGAACGCCACTAGGCTAGGTCTGCTTTCGGCCGCGTACGCAACGTGCAGGTGTGCTCAGGGCGATGGGCCCAGACCCCTGCGCGCTTAGGTTTAGACCGGCGTGCTGGCCTCTCTGTTTTGCCTAGGTGGGGCTGCGACGTGTTGATCTTCCGAGGCCGGGCACGACCCAGGAAAGTGTGTCCGGCCAAATGGGATCGAGCGTGTTGGGCTATGTGGTGCACCCCTGCAGGGAAGTTAATCTATTCGAATAGCCGTGATCTTCGGTAACAGGACGACTTGGAGTTGTACCTTGACCTTATGACAACTAGAACCGGATACTTAATAAAACACACCCTTCCAAGTTCCACAGACAACCCGGTGATCGCTTTTCTACGGGGCGACGAGGAGAGGATCGCCGGGTAGGATTATGCTATGCGATGCTTCTTGGAGTTGTTACTTGGAGTTGCTACTTGGAGATGCTACTTGGAGGACTACAATCTACTCTCTTCTATATGCTGCAAGACGGAGGCTGCCAGAAGCGTAGCCTTCGACAGGATTAGCTATCCCCCTCTTATTCTGGCATTCTGCAGTTCAGTCCACCGATATGGCCCTTTACACATATACCCATGCATATGTAGTGTAGCTCCTTGCTTGCGAGTACTTTGGATGAGTACTCACGGTTGCTTTCTTCCCCCTTTTCCCCCTTTCCTTTCCTTCTGGTTGTCGCAACCAGATGCTGGAGTCCAGGAGCCAGGCGCCACCGTCGACGACGACCCCTACTACACCGGAGGTGCCTACTACTACGTGCTGCCCGCTGACGACGTCCAGGAGTAGTTTAGGAGGATCCCAGGCAGGAGGCCTGCGCCTCTTTCGATCTGTATCCCAGTTTGTGCTAGCCTTCTTAAGGCAAACTTGTTTAACTTATGTCTGTACTCAGATATTGTTGCTTCCGCTAACTTGTCTATGATCGAGCACTTGTATTCGAGCCCTCGAGGCCCCTGGCTTGTATTATGATGCTTGTATGACTTATTTTATTTGTAGAGTTGAGTTGTGATATCTTCCCGTGAGTCCCTGATCTTGATCGTACACATTTGCGTGCATGATTAGTGTACGATTAAATCGGGGGCGTCACAGATGGGATGCCTTCCGGGGCATCCCCAAGCTTAGACGCTTGAGTCTCCTTGAATATTTAATTTGGGTGCCTTGGGCATCCCTAAGCTTGATCTCTTGCCTCTCCTCCTTCTCCTCACATCGAGACCTCCTCGATCTTCGAACACTTCATCCACACAAAACTTAACCAAACTTTTAGTGGCGGAGTTAATGAATATGGCAATGAAATCCCATCATGTCCTGCTGTAACATTATTGTATAATCAGAAACAAACATTACCCACTATATGCTATCACAATTCTATGGCCCCAAGTCAAGGAGGCTTCAACGAGAATTCAAACATATGCAAATAATGAAACTATAACAACAATCTGTGAAAACAGGACAGTCTGTGAAGATTCGAACATCGACCATACTTCTGTAACCCAACAAATTCGGAAACAATTAGGAAAAATAAACAATCTGTATAGAAAGACAGTGCAAAGAGTTTCAGAACCGTTTCACGTTCTAGTAAAAAAATGTAAAATCGCGCATTACAGCCAAAGTTTCTATCCTGCACCGCACAAACCAACATGCATTGTAAACATCCTAAAGGCAAACCTTGGCACATTATTTTTATTATATAATTGATTTGTACAAGGGGATAATTATTTTTGTTGAAAAGTTTCTGTAATCAAGATTCACAAAGTTTTTGTGAGCATGAACAAAGTTCAAGGCTAGCTCCCACTTTAACAATGCTCGTCTTTTCTTTTTGAAAAAGTTTTTTGTTCTCCTCTTTATTTTTTTGTTTTTTAACTTTATGAAAGAACACAACAGAAATAAATGACTCTCTATAACTTCCGGGTTTTCTCCCTGGCAGCGCTTTCTTTAAAGCCATTAAGCTAGGCATATACTGCTCAAGTAATGGATCCACCCGGATCCCAAGGTATATCAAAGACAATTTTAATTAACAATGATTTGTGATTTAGTACTGAGCATAATGTAACATATATCATGCAACAACGAAGTCTAACTCTCTTCCCATGCATTGGCATGTCATAAAAGAACAATTCATGCACACCAAGTAAAGGCCAATGCATAGTATAAGAAGTTTCTTGCAATTCTATCGTGTTGGAAACATAAAGAGGCGGAGATGTAGTTCCTCTCTCATAATAATTGCAAGTTGGAGCAGCAAGCACATGCATATTATATCTATCAAAATCATCATGTGCAACGGTAAAATGCAACCCATGAACATAATCCTTAATAAGAGCAAACTTCTCCGATATAGTGTAGTTTGGAGAAGTCAAAAAGATAATAGTTCTATTATGTGTGGGTGCAATAGCAACAATTTCATGTTTAACATAAGGAACTATAGCAAGTTCATATCCATAAGCATCATTCATATTGGCGTCATGGCCACAAGCATAGCAAGCATCATCAAAAAGAGGTATGTCAAGAGAATCAACGGGATCATAACAATCATCATAGCAATCATCCTTCGGTAAGCACGAAGGGGAAATTAAACAATGTATGAGTTGAAGAGTTACTCTCATTAGAAGGTGGCCACAGGTGATCAATCCGCTCTTCCTCCTTTTGTTCTTCGCTCTCCTCCTCATCCTTTTCATCCAATGAGCTCACAGTTTCATCAATTTCTTCTTCCGTAGATTCTTGCAAAATATTAGTCTCTTCTTGAGCAACAGAGACTTCCTCAATAAATTCATCAATATCATAATTGTAGTTATAATTCTCATAGCAATATTTAAGGATAGCTAAATTTTCCGGTTTGTAAGCATCATCATAAAGATTTTCACACTTTAAACAAATATTCAATTCCATAAGCACCCATAAAAGCAACGAATTCTTCTATTTGTTCCACGTCATAGTAATCATATATACCATTACCATAAGAAGCTAAGGTTTTATTATCATTAAATTCACATGAAAAGGGAAGGTGTGGAGCCTTCATCCTGGAGCAACAAGTATAATCATATCTCAAGCAGAGTTCCTGAGCATACCAATGCAACATATGAATTTGATCCCATAATAGTTTCCCTTTTTGAGTCAAGCGATAATCCCTAAAGTATTCACGTTGATCCAACAATACTCCCATTATAAAGTTGAATGGGGTTTTCTCAGGATTATCAAAGTAGTACATAATATCTTTCACATAATGAGCATCGAGGGTTTTAGGAGGTTCCGCATCTCCACGAGTAGCAAGTACACCTAATTTTTTTGGTATTTCGTGTTCCATATCCATAACTAAAGATAGAGAACAACTTAGCACAACAAATAAAAATTACTTAGTGATAAAGCAAATAAGCACACACGAGAATATTCACCCCATGCTATAACTTCCCGACAAGGGCGCTAGAAAAAGGTCTTGATAACCCACAAGTATAGGGGATCAATTGTAGCCTCTTTCGATAACTAAGAGTGTCGAACCCATCGAGGACCTGAAGGTAGAACAAATATTCCCTCAAGTTCTATCGACCACTGATACAACTCTACGCACGCTTAACGTTCGCTTTACCTAAAACAAGTGTGAAACTAGAAGTACTTTGTAGGTGTTGTTGGATAGGTTTGCAAGAATATAAAGAGCACGTAAATATAAACTAGGGGATGTTTAGATAAATAAGCAATAAAGTTAGAATAGCGAGTGTGGAAAAGTGGTGGTAGGAGTTGTGAAATTGTCCCTAAGCAATTGACTACTTTACTAGATCGATAGCAAGTTTTATGTGGCAGAGGCCACTGCTAGCATGACATCCCTGACTTGGAATTCTATGCACTTATGATTGGAACTATTAGCAAGCTTCCGCAACTACTAACGTTCATTAAGGTAAAACCCAACCATAGCATTAAGATATATTGGTCCCCCTTCATTCCCGTATGCATCAAGTTCTATGCTAGGTTGAAGCTCGTGTCACTCTTGCCCTCCAATACATAGTCCTATCAACATACAACTAACCCTATGGTGTGATCCACGCGCACACTCATATGATGGGCACAAAAGGACAACAATATAACCACAAGCAAATTAAACCAATCATAGCAATTCATCAAGTACCGATAGGACAATGAAAATCTACTCAGACATCATAGGATGGCAACACATCATTGGATAATAATATGAAGTATAAAGCACCATTTTCAAGTAGAGGGTACTGCGGGTTGCGGGAGAGTGGACCGCTGTTGATAGATGGGGGAATGTGATGGAGATGCTGGTGAACATGACGGAGGTGTTGGTGTAGATCACAGTGATGATGATGGCCCCAACGGTGTTCCGGCACCACCGGGAGTGAGGGGGAGAGAGCCCCCTTCTTCTTCTTCTTCTTCCCTGACCTTCTCCCTAGATGGGAGAAGGGTTTCCCCTCTGGTCCATGGTATCCATGGCGTGGGAGGGGCGAGAGCCCCTCCCAGATTGGATCTGTCTCTCTGTCTCTCTCTGTTTTTGCGTTCCAGATTCTGGCCTTTCACCGTTTCTTATATTCCCGGAGATCTGTAACTCCGATTGGATTGAAATTTTGAACACAATTTTTATCCGGATATTAGCTTTCTTGCAGCGAAAGAAGGGCACCAACCGCCTTACGGGATGTCCACGAGGGTCAGGGGTGCGCCTGCCCCTGCCTCGTGGGCCACTCGAACATCGTCTCGTGTTGATTCCACTTCTCAAAATTCAGATATATTCCAAAAAAATCTCCGTCCGTTTTTATCCCGTTTGGACTCTGTTAGATATGGATTTTCTGCGAAACAAAAAACATGCAACAAACAGGAACTGGTAGTGGGCACTGGATCAATATTTAGTTCCAAAAATAGTATAAAAAGTTGCCAAAAGTATATGAAAATTGTATAATATTGGCATGGAACAATCAAAAATTATAGATATGACGGAGACGTATCAAGGGTACACGGGAATTTAATATAGTCACTTTCATCATGTTGGTTTTAGTCGTGTTCGCTACTTTGATAATTTGATATTTGGGTGGACCGGTGCTTAGGTGTTGTTCTGAGTTGAACAAACCTCCTACTTATGATTAACCCCCTCGCAAGCATCCGAAACTATGAGAAAAGTATTAAGATAAAATCTAACCATAGCATTAAACTTTAGGATCCAAATCAGTCCCTTACGAAGTAGCGCATAAACTGGGGTTTAAGCTTCTGTCACTCTCGCAACCCATCATCTAATAAGTAATCCACAATGCATTCCCTTAGTCCCTAATAAGGTGAAGTGTCATGTAGTCAACGTTCACATGACACCACTAAGGAAATCACAACATAAATATCATCAAAATATCGAACACATATCAAGTTCACATGATTACTTGCAACAAGATTTCTCCCGCGACCTCAAGAACGAAAGTAACTACTCACAAATGATAATCATGCTCAAGATCTTAGGGCTATTAAATAGCATAATGGATCAGAACATATAATCTTCCACAAAATAAACTATATAGTAATCAACTACAAGATGTAATCAACACTACTAGTCACCCGCAAGCACCAATCTAAGGATCCGGTACAAAAGATTGATAACAAGAGATGAACTAGGGTTTGAGAGGAGATGGTATTATTGAAGATGTTGATGAAGATTGCCCTCCCCAAGATGGGAGAGTTGTTGGTGATGATGATGACGATGATTTCCCCCTCCGGGTGGGAAGTTCCCCCTGCGAAATCGCTCCACCGGAGGGCAAAAGTGCTCATTCCCATGTCCCGCCTCGAGAGGGAGGTGCTTCATCCCAAAAGTCCTCTCCTAATTTTTTTCTAGGTTAAAATGACTTATATACCAGAAGATGGGCACCGGAGGTGGGCCGAGGAGGGCACAACCCACCAGGGCTCGCCTGGGCTCCCTGGCGTGCCCAGGTGGGTTGTGCCCACCTGGTGGGCCCCCTCTAGTAGTTATTTTCTCCAATAATTCTTATTTATTCCATAAAAATCCCTGTGAAGTTTCAGCTTGTTTGGAGCTGTGTAGAATAGGTGGCCTGGCGTAGCTTTTTCAGGTCCAGAATTCCAGCTATCGGTATTCTCCCTCTTTGTGTGAACCTTGCATATTATGAGAGAAAAGGCATTAGAATTACTCCAAAAAGCATTATTATGCATAAAAACATTATAAATAACAGTAGCAAAACATGATGCAAAATGTACGTATCAACGCCCCCAAGCTTAGACCCCGCTTGTCCTCGAGCAAAAATCCGAAATCAAAAAACATGTCCACATGCTTAGAGAGAGAGAAAGAGAGAGGTGTCGATAAAAACAAAATATGGACGTAGAAACATCATGCACATTATTATAACAACAAGAAACTTAAACATAGGGTTTTTATCACGTAACTTTCAGCATATAACTTGTGTCATATAACTTGTTATGAACAAGTAACAATTCATCACAACATTGATGTATAAAGCATAAGCCTTATTGAAAACCAACAAACTATGTTCTCATTCAACTTTGCAACAACAATTCATCATATTTTCAGGAAGGGTCACATGTCGGAGCCTTTAGGAAAGTCCACATACTCAACCATCATATAATCTTCTATGATTGCTAACACTCACAGCGTACCCATGAATAAAAAGTTTCAACTAGACACATAGAAAGATAGGGGCTTATAGTTTCGCCACCCAACATATTCACCTCAAGGGTGATGTCAACAATAATAACTCATGCCTACTCATATCCAGCTGGATATATGTGCCTAGATCTTTCCTTACCACATGATGCTTGCCAAAGGATAATAATAAAAAGAAATAGGGGAAAAACTTTGACTCTGCATAAAAGTAGAAGATTGGGCCTTCACTGAGGGAAGCAGAGGTTGCCATGCACTTATTTGTTTGTATGCCAAATCCCTTAATGCAAAAGAACGTCACGTTGTATTGCCCCTTAAGATAGCAACCTTTATTATGGAGTCTGTCGATTTTATTCTTTGCCATCACAAGTTCGTACAACGCTCATTTTTCTCTTACACTAAATGATCCAACACATTTACAAGCAATTTTTATTGCCTTATTGCACCGATGACAACTTACTTGAAGGATCTTACTCAATCCATAGGTAGGTATGGTGGAGTCTCAAAGTAAGATCTGGGTTAAGGGTTTTTGGATGCACAAGAAGTATCTCTACTTAGTGCGGAGGTTTTGGCTGGAAAATATATTGGGCAAGCACCACATGTTAAAGGATCTATGACAATATAACTTTTATGTGAATATGAACAAACATAAATCATTACATTGTCTTCCTTGTCCAGCGTCAACTATTTTGACACAAAATATTTAATGGGGGCTCACAATCATAAAAGATGTCCAGGATAGTGTATTTGCATGTGAATCTTCTCTTCCCTTATTGATTCTTTCATGAGTTGCATCATGGACTAATTCTATGTTTGTCAATCTCCAACAAATTTTACCACTTATACTTTTTGTTATGTGATGTCATTACTTAATTATTCCTCTCTTTTTATTTAATTATTAGCATATGATCTATTTTTTATTTAATTAGTCCTCTCTTTTTATTAAAACATAAAAGTACAGAAAGCAAAACTTGAACCAATCTTTATTATATAGCTTGCACACGATTACATAGATAGATCACTAAGAAAACACTCGAAAATAAATGATAGAACTATGCTTTTATTCAACTAGATCAATAGATAGCTAAGGATCAAACTAAAGTAAGTAAAGGCAATAGATAATGGAGGTGATACGATAGCGGGGCACCTCACCCAAGCTTGGCACAAGCCAAGGCGAGTGCCTATACCTGATACTCAAGTATCCTTTGGTGATGTAGAAGGAGGTGGTGGTGGAGAAGTAGTGATCTTATCTTCAGGTTTCCATGGAAGAGGCTCACCATCACAGGAGGAAGAGTGAGTCTAACGAGTCCTGCAACTAGCAGCCAAAGTCATACCTTTAAACCTTGTGTCATATTCAAAGACTTGGTTTTGGAGATCGTATATCTCGCTTTGGAGAAAGTTAATTTGCTAGTTGAAGGTGAAGATGATGTCCTTCATGGACTTGCCACCCACCTTGAGAACACAAGTGTAGTCCACGATCATGAGGTGATTGGCATTGAGTCCACGTTCCCCCCTTGCACCTGAAGACCTCCTGCTCCATATCTTCGAGCCGGGCCTCCAAGGTTCCCGTCCCTTTGTGGCCCTGGATGTCACGGATGTGGAGCACCCCCTCACGAATCTCGATGGCTTGAGGGTGCTGCATCACCTCCCGCGGGTACAGGTTGATGACGTTCTGGAAGAACTTGTCCTTGGAGAAGCTCGAAGCAGCCATGGTGATCTAGATCTTTCAGAAAACAGCAAGAAAAGAAAACAGAAGATTTCTCCGTGATACGTAGGTCAATACGTTCAGGGGGTATATAAAGATTGTTTTATCTTGGGAAGCAAACGAAAGAAAAACAGAGTACAAAAGGTAATCCAGGTGGGCACAACCCACCTGGGCGTGCCAGGGGGCCCTGCGCGCCCTGGTGTCTTGTGCCCACCAGGGTGGCCTTCCTGGTTGTTTCTTATTTTCCTAGTTTTTGATATATTCCATAACTGATAAAAAATATTTTTGCGGATTTTTTGGAGTCCATTTACTTACTGTATCACATACCTCCTCTTTTTGCAGTTATTCTAGAGTGTTCTGGAAGGTTTCTTTTATGTGTTCTTCGGGTGTAATAGTTTGGATAATATTACTTTCAACATTAATGGGCGTACCTAAGATATAATGTTTTATTCTTTGCCCATTGGCAACCATCGGGTTAGTACCTTTGGCATTATTTATTTTGATGGCTCCAAATTGATAAACCTCTTCGATGACATACGGTCCTTCCCATTTGGAGAGAAGTTTTCATTCAAAGAATCTAAAACGAGAGTTGTATAGAAGAACATATTCCCCAACTTTGCATTCCTGTTTTTGGATCCTTTTATCATGCCATCTTTTAAATTTCTCTTACAGTTTGGCATTTTGATAAGCTTGGGTTCTCCATTCATCTAGTGAGCTAATATCAAATAACCTCTTTTCACCGGCAAGTTTGAAATCATAATTGAGTTCTTTAATTGCCCAATATGCTTTATGCTCTAACTCAAGAGGCAAATGAAAGCTTTTCCATAAACCATTTTATAAGGAGACTTACCCATAGGATTTTTATAAGTTGTTCTATAAGCCCAAAGTGCATCATCTAATTTCTTAGACCAATTCTTTCAGGAACTATTGATAGTTTTTTGTAATATTAATTTTATTTGTCTATTGCTAAGTTCAATTTGACCATTTGACTGAGGATGATATGGAGATGTAATTCTATGGTTAACATCATACTTAGCAAGCATTTTACAGAAAGCACCATGAATAAAATGTGAACCACCATCAGTCATCAAATATCTAGGGACTCCAAACCATGGGAAAATAACTTCCTTGAGAATTTTAATAGAGGTGTTGTGATCAGCACTACTAGTTGGAATAGCTTCTACCCACTTAGCAACATAATCAACAGCAACCAAAATATGTGTATACCCATTAGATGAAGGAAAAGGTCCCATATAATCAAAACCCCAAACATTGAATGGTTCAACAACAAGTGAATAATTCATAGGCATTTCTTGACACTTACCAATATTACCAATTCGTTGACATTCATCACAAGATAAAGCAAATTTGCGGGCATCCTTGAAGAGAGTAGGCCAATAAAAACTAGATTGGAATACCTTGTGAGCTTGGGAGTGATATTTCCGTAGGATTTATCTCTGTTCATGCTGAGGTACACAACATCTAATAATACCGTCTACTCCATCTTTATAAAGATGTGGATCATCCCAAAAGTACTGTCTTAAATCATAGAAGAACTTTTTCTTTTGTTGGTATGTGAAACTAGGTGGTATATATTTAGCAACAATGCAATTAGCATAATCAGTATACCAAGGAGTGTTATGAGAAACATTTATTGCAGCCAATTGCTCATCAGGAAAACTATCATTAATAGGTTGTGGGTCATCAAGAAAATTCTCTAACCTAGACAAGTTATCAGCCACGGGGTTCTCAGCTCCTTTTCTATCAGTGATATGTAAATCAAATTCTTGTAACAAGAGAACCCATCTATTTAGTCTAGGTTTAGCATCTTTCTTTTCCATAAGATATTTAATAGCAGCATCATTAGTGTGAACAGTAACCTTAGAATCAACAATGTAAGATCTGAATTTATCACAAGCAAACACAACTACTAAGAATTATTTTTCAGTAGTAGCATAATTCCTTTGAGCACTGTCTAGAGTTTTACTAGAATAATGAATAACATTTAATTTCTTATAAACTCTTTGTCCTAAAATAGCACCAACAACATAATCACTAGCATCACACATAATTTCAAAAGGCAAGTTCCAATCAGGTGGTTGAACAATAGGTGCATAAATTAAGGCTTTCTTAAGTGTTTCAAAGGCTTCTACACAATCATTATAAAAAACAAAGGGAACGTCCTTTTGTAAAAGATTCGTAAGAGGCCTAGAAATTTTAGACAAGTCTTTAATAAAACTCCTATAAAAACTAGCATGACCGAGGAAACTATGAATACCTTTAATATCTCTAGGACATGGCATTTTCTCAATTGCATCAACTTTAGCTTTGTCCACCTCAATACCTCGTTCAGAAATTCTATGCCTCAAGACAATACCTTCATTAACCATAAAGTGGCACTTCTCCCAATTCAAGTCAAGATTAGTTTGCTCGCATCTCTGCAAATCTCGATCAAGGTTGCCTAAGCAATCATCAAAAGAAGTTCTGTAGACGGAAAAGTCATCCATGAAAACCTCAACAATCTTTTCACAAAAATCAAAGAATATAGCAGTCATACATCTTTGAAAGTAGTAGGTGCATTGCATAAACCAAAAGGCATAAGTTCCAAAAGCAAAAGTAAAGTTGGTTTTCTCTTGATCAGGTTGTGAAACAGGAATTTGAGGAAAACCAGAATATGCATCAAGGAAAAAAAAATGTGTGTGCTTTGACAATCTTTCTAGCATTTGGTGAATGAAAGGCAGAGGGAAAGATCTTTTCTAGTTGCTTTATTTAATTTTCTGAAATCAATTACCATCCTATAACCAATAACAATTCTTTGTGGAATAAGTTCATTCTTATCATTAGGAATAACAGTAATACCTCCCTTCTTAGGGACACAATGAACATGACTTACCCATCTACTATCAGCTATGTGATAGATTATACCAGCTTCCAGAAGCTTCAGTATTTCAGTTCTTACCACTTCTTTCATTTTGGGATTCAACCGTCGTTGGTGATCAACAACGAGTTTAGCATCAGGTTCCATATTAATTTTATGCTGACAGAGAGTGGGACTAATACCCTTAAGATCATCAAGAGTATACCCAATAGCAGCTTGGTGCTTCTTCAGAACTTTAAATAATCTTTCTTCTTCATGTCTGAAAGGTTAGCACTAATAATAACAAGATATATCTTCTTCTCACCAAGATACGCATATTTCAAAGTGTCTGGCAATTGTTTTAATTCAAACACAAGATCAACTTTATGTGGAGGAGGACCTCCTAGAGTTTTAATAGGCAAATTGTGTTTAAGCAGAGGTCGTTTTCAAAGAAAATTTTATCTATTTCACTTCTTTCATGCATATGCATATAATTTTCATGGTATAGCAAATATTGTTCTAGTGAATCAGTAGGAGTCATAGAAATAGAAGCAAGACCAATTATTTAATCCTTACTAGGTAATTCTTTCTTATGATGCTTTCTACTAAACTTAGAAAAATTAAACTCATGAGACTCATCACCAAAACTAACACCGACCGTTTGTTTCTCACAATCTATTTTAGCATTAACAGTGTTCAAGAAAGTTCTACCAAAGATAATGGGAAAAAAGTTATCTTGTGGGGAACCAAGAACTAGAAAATCAGTAGGGTATTTTATTTTTGCACACAAGACTTCAACATCTCCAACAATCCCAAGTGGTGTGATGGTGTCTCTATTAGCAAGTTTGGTAGTAACATCTATGTCTTCTGTTTCAGCGGGTGCTATGTCATTCATAATTTCTTGATATAAGGTAAAGGGAATAGCACTCACGCTAGCACCTAAGTCATATAAACCATGATAACAATGTTCTCCTATTTTTACTGAGACAACATGCATGCCAATGACAGGTCTATGTTTATCTTTTTCATCTGGTCTGGCAATTCTAGCAGTGTCATCACAAAAGTAAATAACATGCCCACCTATATTTTCTACCAAGAGATCTTTAACCATAGCAACACTAGGTTCTACTTTGATTTGTTCAGTTGGTTTGAGTGCTCTTATATAAATTTTATTGACTACATTTGAAACCTTAGCATGTTCCTTCATCCTAACAGGAAAAGGTGGTTTTTCAATATAAGCAGTAGGAACAACTGGGTCAACATTATAAATGATAGTTTCATCTTTAGCTAATACTAGTTCTTGAATTTCCTCCTTAATAGGTGGGTGATATTTAAACCATTTCTCCTTAGGAAGATCAACATGAGTAGCAACTGATTCACCAAAGGAAGCTACTATCTCAGAGCCAAGTCCATATTTAGTGCTAAACTTTTGAAAAGCATCAGTATTCATAAAAGTTTTAACATAATCATACTTAAGCTTAACACATGACTCTTTGCCTTCGTCGAGTTCCCAATATTCAAAGTTTCATTTAATTCTTTCTAAAAGATCCCACCTGAATTCAATAGTCTTCTTCATAAAAGAACCAGTCGAGCATCGATTGATCATCACGAGAAAGCCAAGCATAAAAATTCTGAATGATAATATCTCTTGAGAGCTCATGATTGGGGCATAAATATAACATTGACTTAATCCTGCCCCAAGCTAGAGCAATACTTTCTCCTTCACGAGGCCAAAAATTATATATGTAATTCCGATCACGATGAACTAGATGCATAGGATATTTTTTTTGGTGAAACTCCAATTTCAATCGATTCCAATTCCAAGATCCAATATCATTGCATAGCCTATACCATGCCAAAGCTTTTACCTTCAAAGATAAAGGGAAAACCTTCTTCTTAGCTTCATTTCCGGTTAAAGCTGGAAGCCTGAATAATCCACAAATTTCATCCACATATATTAAGTGCATATCAGGATGTTCGATTCCATCTCCTGCATAAGGATTAGCTAGCAGTTGTTCTATCACACTCGAAGGAATTTCATAACCAATATTTTCTGTAGGTGCAGTAGGTTGAGGGGTAACTAATTGTGGTTCTAGTCGAGGTGAAGATACCCCGAACAAACCCCTCAAAGGATGGTTTTCCATAGTAGCATGTGACAATAAATGTTAGCATGTAGTAGTATTTTTTCCTTACCAATTTCCACTTACCAAGAGTGCTTCACTCCCCGCCAGCGGCGCCAGAAAAGAGTCTTGATGACCCACAAGTATAGGGGATCAATCGTAGTCCTTTTGGTAAGTAAGAGTGTCGAACCCAACTGTCGGGGAAACTGATCCACGAACACCTATGGGGACAGGGCCCCTTTCCGTTCGGTGGGAGGCGGAGAGCGCACAAAGAGCGGATCGAGGCAGTACACGCGGGCGATTTTACCCAGCTTCGGGCCGCACGGATGCGTAAAACCCTACTGCTGCTTGTTTGTGTGTATTGAATCTTTGCTCAGGAGCGATCGACGCTACCAGACTGAGCGTGGGAGTGTTTCTGGTGTCTCCAATGAGCCGAACCGGCCGAACCCCCTCTACGTTGCGCTTGGGCCTCCTTTTACACTTTCAAGGGGTCACCGAGAGGTGGCAACATAGACTAGAAGGGTGAAAATGGAAAAGGATGCGGTAGGTGCAGCTACCGCTACTGTGGATACAGTGCGCCCTACCTAACTCTGACGGCAGGGGACAAGGGCATTAAATGCCTGTTTGAGTCTCCTAAACAGTGCAAAAGGTGACCGTTAGGAGCGCCACCGTTTGCCACGATGGGCTTCTCTTCATCTCCGCTTGCCACCACGTACCCCTAGCTGCACGGCCTCCTGCCACGTGCGCTTGGGAGAGTCCCAGAGCGACACGTTAGCAGGTGTGCTGGAGCGCGGGCACGAAGTGGGGGTTTCCCGTGGCAAGCTCCTTGCCGCGGCCGTCGTCTTGTCGCGTCCGGAAGCTTGTCGCTCGCCGGATCTTGCCGGGACACAGGGCGCGTCGCGGCAAGCTTTTCTTGGTATGCCTTGAGTGGCCTTCCCGGCAAGCTCCTCTTGCCGGGGTCTTGTCTCTTCCCGGCAAGATCCTCTTGCCGGGGCCTTGGTTGACCTTCCCGGCAAGCTCCTCTTGCCGGGGCCTTGGTTTGAGTACTTTGTCCTTGAATGGTCCTCAAGGGAACCACGGAGGATCTTGGCGGTCGCCCGGCAAGCCTTGCCGCGGGGTGCTGCAACTGCCCGTGCACGAGTTCGGGATACTAGGGTACCCCTACTCTAGTACACCGACAGGAGCCCCCGGGCCTGGGCCATACACGGTGCCGAGCGCTGTTGGGCCAGGCCCAAAACAGTGCACGGGCACGCGCGGCCTAGGTCACGCCGAATCTAACTCCGCTCCCACCATGCACGCCCAGAACGGCACGCGTCAAACGCGGCGTCGTGGGAGAGATCGTGGGAGGTTGTTTATTTGGAAGGCCGAAACGTCCGCCCCGTCCCTCTTTATAAGCAGGGGAAACAGGGGCATTTCCTCCATCTTCGTCATTTGCTGTTGCAATCTCAGAAACCTCCGCCGCCTTCTTCCGCTTCCAAAGTCGAAAGAGAGCAGCGCTCCGCTCCCGTCGCCGTCGCCACCACCAGCGCCGTCGATCTCCCCCACCGCCTCCGCCATGCCTCCGAAGCCCGGGAAGGGGAAGGCCACGAAGGCCGCGGCCGCGAAAGCTGTGAAGTCGACCGAAGCGCAGCGGCTTGAGGCGCTGCGGAAGGAGCGGGCCAATTTCCCCCCCGAGCTCTCCGCGGAGGAGCTGAGGGAGTGGTATTATCTCTTCTGGTCGACGGAGACGCGGGCGCATCCGCGCACGAAGGTACTCTCCGCCGTCGCCTCGCAAGCAGCTCCAGTTGGCGGATATCCTTTCTTCGCCGTGTTCTTCTACTGCGGGCTCTGCCCGCCATTCTCTGATTTCTTTTGTGACGTCATGAACACCTATGGACTCCACCTCCTTGACTTCACCCCGAACGCCGTTCTGACCATGGCAGTTTTCGCCCATCTATGCGAAAACTTTGTCGGAGTCCACCCCAACGTAGCTCTCTTCCGCCATTTCTTTATGCCTCGTGTCGAGAGAGGGGAACCTCTTGCCGGCGGGATCGCCTGGATCTCGCGGGCCGGCAAGAAGGAGACCTATCTGGAGGGGGAGCTCCGCAGCAAGTGGGACGAGTGGAGAGCTGATTGGTGCTGGGTTGTAGAAGAGAGCCCGCAGCCGTTCACCGCCCTGCGCCAAGCCCCAGCAGTGCGTGGCAATGACTGGAGCGCTTTGTCCGTGGACGACGACAAGCTGACGATCGCCACCACTCGGATCTTGCGTCTCAGGCTTGCCGGGCTGACTATAGGAGCTGTTGGTGCAGATTTCCTTCGCCGGCGCATCGCCCCTCTGCAGGCGAGGAGGAGACCTGCCTGGGAATTTGGAGGCCCGACAGATATCATGAGGTTGCGCCCAGGCCTCAACTTCAATTTCACCGTCATAGAGTTGGACGGGATACTCAAGGAAATATTCAAGCATGACCCGCAGCACCCCGAGTGGTTCAGGTTGCCGGCAGGCGTCGTTCCTCTGTGCAACAACTCCTCGTGCGACCGCATCTGCGCGATGATGCCGTTGTGTGACTCGCACGGGATCGCTCCAACTTGGCAAGAGCCCGCCGGCGACGTCGTGCAGCAGTTCTTCGACAGCCTAGTGGAGGTGGCGGTCAATGCTGACGAGAAGAAGCTCCTCACCCACAACACCATTGAGCAAGAGATGGAGCGCATCGCCACCAGGGCGAAAGAGGCGGCGGCAGCCGCGGTCGCGGGTGAATTTGGGTTCACCGTGGAGGAAGCGGACGCGGCGTTGGCGATGAGTATTGCCGAACGGGAGCAGCCCGAAGAGGAAGAAGAGCTCGCCGCGCCCGATGCCGAGTCGAACGAGCCCGCTGAGGGTGCGAGCGGCCCGCCATCTCCGAGGAGCTTGCCGCGAGCAGGGCCCGCAGCGCAGCCAAGAAGGCGCCTCCGCAGGGTTGGCGACGTAGCAGGGCGGCAAGTGGGCCAACAGCCGCAGCGTCGCGCGACGCGCTCTACCGCGGCAAGTACGGTTGCCGCGGGAGCGCCTCCTGCCGCAGCGACAACTGAAGCGGGGTCGTCTCGGGCTGGCGCCGCAGCCCCCGCCAAGCGGCCAAGGGATCCCACCCCTCCACCTCGTCGTGCCGGAGGTGGGCCGAACTTCGACCTCTCCGCGCTCAGCTCCGACGAGGAAGAGGAAGAAGAGTAAGATTCCCTTGTTGTTCTTGTAGTTCTTCAACTTGCTGGTGTTATCTTGCATCTGATCTGACCCATCCTGGACTCTCCCTTTTCAGGACTCTGGCCCAGAGGGCGGCGAAGAGGGCCAAGGCTCAGGTGGTGGTCATCGAGGACGAGCCCACTGCGACGACAGGAGGCGCGCCCGAGACCACCTTGCCAGATCCGGCCATCACTTCGCAGAGCAGCCCCCAGCACAGCCCCCAGCGTAAGCATATGGTTTACTTTCTGCTTCTGGGTGCGCGTGGTTGCTCTTTTCCTTTGTTGACATCTGATCACTGTTTTGTTTGTGCAGGAGCAGAACAGCTTGATCAGGAGGGCGTGGTGATCTCCTCCGACTCGTCGTCTGCTTCGACTACGCCGCCAAGGGCGGACTCCCCGGCAAGGGAGCGTCCTCCGGTAAGGGAGGAGCCTCCGGCAAGGGAGGAGTCTCCGGCAAGGGACAGCGCTAACGATCCGCCGGCGGTGGAGGTCACGACGGCAGATCCTAGCACAGGTAGCCCTTCTTGTCCGAAACTTTCCTTGTAGTCTTCTGCTGATTTCTCTTCTCGAACACTTGTTTGATTTCTCCTTCTTCTTTGGTCGTCAGACCCACCCTCCATGGATCCGATGGAGACCGAGGCGGGCGGCGAGGAGGACGCGCGCGGCAACACTGATGATGCCGCGGCCACCGAAGAAGGAGCCGGCGCTGACGTGCCCGCCGGCGAAGAGGCCGCCAAGACTGCTGCCGAAGAAGCTGGCGGGGGATCTGGCAATCGCACTGACGGCCCTGAGGCCGCAGGAGCGCCAGGCGCTGCACCGATCGCCGATCCCTCCACCGCTGCCGCAGCATCAGGCTCCGAGGAGCCCCAGCCCGGCGCCTATCTGAAGGCTGGCGAGGGCATCTTCATCAAGCTCCCCTGGACGTCGAGCTCCAGGGCGCCGGTGGAAGGAGAAGCTCTGGATGGGGAGGTGCTTGCCTACGTCGGGTTGTCGATCGTCGACGCGCCGGGAAGCAGCAGCGGCGAGCCTGAGGAGGAGCGGCTGCTATGGAGGCTGCTGGCGCTCTACCGCGCCCGCCAGGTCAAGTTGGAGTCCCGGGAAGCGCTTGTCGCGAGGGCGAGCGTGGACATAGAGAAGCGCGCGGAGGAGCTCCGGGGTCTTCGCCAAGAAACTCTCCGGGCCTTGGCGGAGGAGCGGGAGCAGCTTGCTGAGGAGCGGAAGGCCTTCCTCCTCGAGAAAGCTGAGGCCGAAGAGCAGCAGCGGCTCACCGGCGAGAAGCTGTACGCGCGAGAAGGCGAGCTGACTCAGCGGAAAGTGAACCTCGACAGCCACGAAGAGGAGCTTGCCGCGCGCGAACGGGCACTTGGCGGGACGCTCCAAGAGGCAAAGGATGTGGCTGCGGCTGCCGAGGCCGCCAAGAAAGAATTGGAGGTAAAGGTGGCGCAGCTAGAAGCTGATCTGAAGGTTGGTGGCGAAGAGCTTGCCGCGCTCAAGCTAGAGCGCGAGAAGGACGCCCTTGCCCACGGTGAGCTGCAGGGCCGACTCGCCGAGAGGGGCAAGGAATTGAGCGCCGCCAAGGATTCCAACGCCGATCTGACGCTGAAGCTGGCCACCTTGACGGAGACGTTGGACAGCGCCAGGAAACGGGAGGCAGACTTGAAGAAGGACATCAAGGCCAACGAGGCGCTGTTAGTGAGGGCCGCCGAAACCCAGAATCTTCTTAGAGATACTGTGGAGCTCTGGACGGAGGGCCTCGTGAACATTGCTGCAGTTATCAAAGAGGAGCTGGTGCAATTGGGGGTGGAAGGCTTCGGGTACTCCTCCGACGAGAACCTCCAACCCAGCGCCAAGCTCACTCTGTTCTTCAAAGGCGTGGCGGCGGCGCTCCAGCAACTCCGGGAACGGATCCCAAAGCAGTTGGCCGACGAGTCACGCTCGATTTGTGCCGGAGTTCTGGAGAAGGTGCTGGTGAAGGTGGCCTTCCGCAATCCGGGCCTCAACCTCACCAACGTCCTCAAGAAGCTGCCGGCGGACGCTGATCTTGACGCACTTAAGGCCCTCGTCGCACCCATTGTGGACAGGGTGAACGAGGTCAAAAGGGTTGACGGCGGTCGCGTAGATTAGGCCGTCCGTTTTCTTCTTTTCTTGTCGCTGCCAGTCATGTCATGGGAACACTTTATTAGAGGCGCGACAAGTTATTTTTGTAACATAACTCTATCTTAGGCAGAAAATTGCTGTGTTACTTCCTTTACTCGACTCTTGGCTTTGTATGGTCCTGCCCTACGCTTTCTAGGGAAACTTGCCGGTGCAGGCACCCTTGCCGCGAGCGCCGAGTGCGGAACTTCAGCAGCCTGCTGGCGGGGTCGCTACCGACAAGCAACCTTGTCGCAACTAGTTGCAGCTCACTTAAGTTGTTGAGCGGACTCGAAACAAGGTAAGGGCGCTAGCGGCTCACTTAAGTTGCTGAGCGGACTCGAAGCAAAGTAAGGGCGCTAGCAGCTCACTTAAGTTGTTGAGCGGACTCGAAACAAAGTAAGGGCGCAGCTAGCTGCGAATTGGTTCCTCCGCGCACAGGTTTTCCATACAAAGCACGGTCGTTCAAGGAAAATAACTCAAAAACTAAAAAAACTGATTGCTCAAGCTTTAGCAACTTAGCTTTTTTTGTCGTCTGCTTCCCGGCAAGGAGAAACCTTCTTGAACGGCCTGGTCCACACCATTATCTTCTCCTTCCCCCCCCCCCCCGGTAAACCTTGTGGGCGAGGGAACCTTCCTTCTTTTGAGAAAGAAACAGAGAAATAAAGTAATGATATGGAGCCTTGGGCTCGTTATTGCCTACCGGGGTCTAGTGCTGCACAAAGTGTCAGATAATATATGCGAAAAAGGATTATAGCATAAAAAACTGACAAGATGCGCGGGGCACATGAGCTTTACTGGTGCACGGGGTCTGCGCCCGGCTTTGTACAAAGGATTACATGCAACAGCGGCAAGACTTGTACAAAAGGTGGTTGCCGAAAAAGCTTCCGGCAACCGCGCCTTACGGGTAAAACTTACGAAGATGTTCAATGTTCCAGGAGTTGCTCACCGGAATGCCATCTTCGGTCTCAAGGCGGACAGCGCCGGGCCTAGTGACTCGTTTCACCCGATAAGGGCCTTCCCACTTCGGCGTCAACTTGTTGGAATTCTTGGCCGACTGAACGCGCCGAAGAACAAGGTCGCCTTCCTCGAGACTCCTGGCATTGACTCTGCGGCTATGGTAGCGGCGCAGAGCTTGCTGGTAGCGAGCGGCTCGCACAGCAGCCTGGAGACGGTCTTCCTCAAGGAGCAGCGCGTCATCTTGCCGCAGCTGCTCTTGCTCGAGCTCATCATAAGCGAGCACTCGAGGTGACCCGTATACGAGTTCCGTGGGGAGAACTGCCTCCGCTCCATAGACTAGAGCGAAGGGTGTCTGGCCAGTGGCTCGATTTGGCGTCGTCCTGATCGACCAAAGAACCACCGGCAGCTCCTCGATCCAGTTTCTTCCGCACTTGTGCAGTCCTGTCGAAAGTTCTGGTCTTGAGGCCTCGCAGCACTTCAGCGTTTGCCCTCTCCGCTTGACCGTTGCTTCTCGGATGAGCAACAGAAGCGAAGCAGACCTTGGCGCCAAGATCTTGGACGTACTGCATGAAGGTGCGGCTCGTAAATTGCGTGCCGTTGTCGGTGATGATCCTGTTCGGGATCCCGAAACGGCAAACAATCGACCTGAAGAACTTGACTGCTGACTGTGCTGTCACCTTCCTCACTGGTTCCACTTCCGGCCACTTTGTGAACTTGTCGATTGCAACGTACAAGAACTCAAAGCCCCCGACAGCTCGGGGGAAGGGGCCGAGGATGTCGAGCCCCCAGACCGAAAATGGCCAGGATAAAGGGATCGTCTGGAGAGCTTGAGCTGGCTGGTGTATCTGTTTGGAATGGAACTGGCACGCTTCACACTTGGTTACTTGTGCAGTTGCATCCTGGAGGGCTGTCGGCCAGAAGAAGCCTTGTCGGAATGCTTTGCCGACAAGTGCTCTTGCGCCAATGTGGTGACCACATATGCCTCCATGTATCTCTGCCAACAGCTGTTGTCCATCTTCCCGGCGAATGCACTTCAATTTCACACCGTTGAGTCTTATTCTGTACAGTGTGCTGTCGACAAACTTGTACATACTTGACTGCCGGGCTACTTTTTCAGCTTCTTCTTGCTCTTCGGGAAGCTCTCCTGTCTGAAGGAAACGGACAATCTGCTGCGCCCATGCTGGAGCTTGCGGCTCGACAACAAGGACTAAAGGCATATTTGTTGCTGCGGGAACATCCGCTTCTACGGCAAGAACCTGCGGCTCTGCCGGAGCGTGATATTCCCCGGCAAGCTTGCCGGAGCAGAACTTGTCGGGAGCGTTTGCTTCGACGGAACAAACCATAAGGTTTGCCGGAGCAGACTGCCCCTCAGCATCCTTGGTGTTGATCTTGGGGACTTTCTTGGCGGCGGCTTCGGGGAGCTCTGCCGGAAAGTAGTCACCGGAAACCAACTTCCTCTTTTTGCTTGGTCCAGTTGATGGTGTCACGGATGGTTGAGTCAGCTTGAGCACAAAAATCCCTGGTTCCACAGGTAACTTTAGTGCTGCGCACTTTGACAGGCCGTCAGCAATATTGTTCTGAGCTCGTGGAACGTGTTCCATTTGCAGGCCGTCAAAGTGTGCTTCTAGCTTTCTCACTTCATCAACATAAGCTTCCATCAATGGACTCTGGTAGTTCTTGTTCACTTGGCGGACGACAAGCTGTGAGTCACCCCTGATAATGAGCTTCTTGATCCCAAGGTCGGCTGCGATTCTGAGACCGGCAAGCAACCCTTCATACTCTGCAGTATTGTTGGTTGCTTGCTCTTTGGGAAAGTGCATCTGGACTACGTACTTGAGGTGCTCTCCGGTGGGTGCGATAAGCAGCACGCCAGCACCGGCGCCTTGCAGCGAGAAGGCACCATCAAAGTACATCAGCCACTCTTTGCTTGACTCCTTGACGGGGATGCTCGTCTCTGGAATTTCTTCATCTGGAGTTGGCGTCCACTCTGCTATGAACTCTGCCAATGCCCTGCTTTGGATTGTTGCAGTGCTCTCAAACTTGAGGCCAAAGCTTGACAGTTCCAAAGCCCACTCGACAATCCTGCCTGTTGCTTCTGGATTCTGCAGTATCCTCTTCAGCGGAAAGCGAGTGACGACTGTGATCTCGTGTGCCTGGAAGTAATGGCGCAGCTTTCTCGAGGCCATGAGAAGGCCGAAAAGCAATTTTTGCACACCAGAGTACCTCGACCTAGCCCCCTGGAGAAGGGAGCTGACAAAGTAAACTGGGCGCTGCACCATCTTCTTCTGCACGTCCTTGCACGTCTGCGCAGATCCATCTTTATCGGGACCAGAGCTTGCCGGACCAGAGCTTGCCGGAGAAGCCCCCTGCTTGTCGCTGGATTCACTTGCCGCGGTTGCTGGCTCATCGTCCGCCTCCCTCTCCGCTACTAACGCAGCACTAACCACTTGATTGGTTGCCGCTAGGTACAGCAGCAACTTCTCTTGTGGCTTAGGTGCGACAAGTATTGGAGTGGAGGACAGGTACCTCTTCAAGTCCTGCAGCGCAGCCTCCGCTTCCGGAGTCCATTTCATTGGACCTGCCTTTTTCAATATTTTGAAAAACGGCAGGGCGCGCTCAGCAGACTTAGAGATAAACCTGCTGAGAGCAGCCACGCAACCGGCAAGCCTTCGCACATCCTTGACGCGCTTCGGTGCTTCAATCTGCTCGATGGCCTTAATCTTGTCGGGATTGGCTTCAATTCCCCGCTGAGACACAAAGAACCCGAGAAGCTTGCCGGAAGGGACTCCAAACACGCACTTCTCGGGGTTGAGCTTGAGGTTGATCTTGCGCAGATTTGCAAAAGTTTCTTCTAAATCTTGGATCAGGGTAGCCTTGTCCTTGCTCTTGACCACTATATCATCCATGTAGGCTTCCACATTTCTGTGTATCTGTGGCTCAAAAGCGACATGGACTACTCTTGCAAATGTTGAACCAGCATTCTTCAACCCAAAGGGCATCCGTACAAAACAGTATGTGCCACAAGGGGTGATAAATGCGGTTTTCTCCTCATCCTCTTCTGCCATGAAGATTTGATGGTATCCTGAATACGCATCAAGAAATGAAAGCAAATCACATCCAGCTGTGGAGTCAACAATCTGGTCAATGCGCGGCAAGGGAAATGGATCTTTGGGACAAGCTTTATTGACATCAGTGAAGTCTATACAAAGCCTCCATTTCCCGTTCGCCTTGCGCACGACTACAGGATTGGCCAACCACGTGGGATGGAGCACTCCTCTGACAAGGCCTGCTGCTTCCAATTTCCTGATCTCTTCTGCAATGAACTCTTGGCGCTCCACTGCCTGCTTCCTGACTCTCTGCTTGACGGGCCGCGCATGAGGACAGACGGCAAGGTGGTGCTCGATTACTTTCCTGGGAACACCGGGGATATCTGACGGTTGCCATGCAAACACGTCGACATTCGCCCGCAGGAAAGCAATGAGCGCGCTTTCCTATTTGGGGTCAAGCGTGGCACTGATGGTGAAGGTACCACCAGTGCCGTCCTCCTTGGCGGACACCTTCTTGGTCTCGGGTGGAGCTGCCATCGTCTTCTTGCACTTGCCGGTGGAGCTCGATGGTGCGTCCTCGACGGTAGCGCAGCACTCCGAAGAGGTGCGCTTGCCGGAGTGGGCATCAGAGCTCTTGCCGGACTTGGCCTTCTTCTTCCCCCCGGGAGCTTCAGCGGCAAGCGTGTGGTGATCAGCTGCGGCTGCTGCTTCCCGGTAGATCTTGTCGGCGCAGATAAGGGCATCCTTCTTGTCGCCGGGGACAGAGATGACACTTATCGGGCCTGGCATTTTGAGCACGTTGTATGCATAGTGAGAGGCTGCCATAAACTTGGCGAGCGCTGGACGGCCAAGGATCCCATTGTAGGGTAATGGAAAATCGGCAACGTCAAATGTGACCCTCTCAGTTCTGAAATTCAGCTCGCTGCCAAATGTGACCGGCAGCGTGATCTTCCCTTTCGGCTTGCTCCTTCCCGGGTTGATTCCTTGGAATGTGCCGGTCTCTTCGAGCTCGCTGTCAGGGATCTGGAGTTTGTGAAGGACCGCGGAGGAGATGAGATTCAAGCCGGCCCCGCCGTCAACTAGCATCTTTGTGACCTTGAGGTTGCGGATAGTTGGTGAAACCAACATCGGCAAGCACCCGACCGCAGTTATGCGATCAGGGTGATCCCCAATGTCGAAGATGATAGGCGTGCTGGACCATTTCAGGGGCTTGCGTGACTCTATGGATGGCTCCGCTGCATTCACTTCCCGCATCCACTGCTTGAGCTGGCGGTGCGAAGTATGCAGAGAGGCGCCACCGTCAACGCACAGGACCTCTGTGGCTTTCTGAAATTCCTGCTCATCGGCCTCATCATCATCCACGTCTTCGTCATCGTCGTCATCTTCATCCTTGTCGCGGCCGCGGGGAGGTCTGTCTCCTTGCCGCTGTTTGGCCTTGCCGCGGCGTCCTCCCCGGCCGGGGCGTTTCTTGCCGGATCCACCAGTTCCTTCCTGGGCCTTCTCTTTGTCGCGTCGCTCGTATTCAGCTTTCTGCTGCTCAGCAAGCTGTTCGACCTTCTTGCAGTTCTGGAGATCGTGACCCTTGGTGCGGTGAATCTTGCAATACTGCCTGCCGGAGCTGTCCTGCTTGTCGGCGGCCGCCACAGGATGGGCCTCCTTGTCGGAGCCACCAGCCTTAGCTTCCTTGGCGCCACCTCCGTTGCCGGTCTGCTCGACAGCTAGCACTTCCTTACCCTTATTCCTTCTGTTGTTCCGCCGCCGGCCTTTCCTTGCCGGGGCGGCATCCTCACTGTCAGATCCTCCTGCTCCTGTACTCTCTCCGGGGAGCCTCCTCCCCTCTTCAGCGCGTGCACACTTGTCAGCCAGGGCGTAAAGCTCGCTGACGTCTCTGATCTTACACATCGCCATCTCCTCCCTCATCCTTCGGTTTCGCACGTTCTGATGGAACGCGCTGATGATCGCGGCGGGGTGGACGTCTGGGATGTTGTGCTGTACACGGCTGAATCTCTGAATGTACTTGCGCAATGGCTCTCCTTCCTTCTGGGCGAGCAGATGAAGATCGCTCTCTTGGCCATGTGGCTTGTGGCCGCCTGTAAAGGCGCCGACAAACTGATGGCACAGATCAGCCCAGGAGGATATGGAGTTGTCCGGCAAGTGCATGAGCCAGGATCTGACATTGGGCTTGAGCACCAGCGGGAAGTAGTTGGCAAGGATCTTGTCATCTCGCCCCCCGGCAGCCTGCACCGCAATGGTGTAGATGCTGAGGAACTCCGACGGATGCGTCTTGCCGTCGTACTTCTCCGGCACGTCTGGCTTGAAATTCTTTGTGCTGGGCCACTGGACTTGCCGCAGCTCACGGGTGAACGCAGGACAACCTACCGCGTACGGCAGATCGCCTGGTTCCCCTGGCGCATGCATGTCAACAGAGAGCCCAGCGCGCTTGTCGGATTGACGTCGCGCTTCTCTTCGGCGCTCGATGCGGGTTCGAGCGTCTTCTTGTTGTCGTTCATGGAGAACTTGGCGCTGGTCGCGACGAGCTCGTGGGTCCGACGACGCGGTGGAGCCGCTGTTGGGGTGGACCCGGCGAGTCGGCGATTTTGGCCTTCGTAGTGGAGAGTGCATGGAAGTCGCACCTCCCTCAGTCTTGTTGCCATCGGCTCGCGTCCGGCTGTCCTGCCGCGGCAGCGAGGTGCTTGGTCGCCGCGCAGTGTCGCCGTTGGCGAAGCCGATGAGGCTCTGGATAGTGGCCCTCAATTCGTCGGTCTTGTCCGCCGTCGGAGGATAGTCCAGAAGCAGCTGGGCCCGCGCCAAGGCTTCTGCTGGGGTGGTGGGCGGCGGAGGTGAACGGTGCGAGGAGAGGGGCGTGCTCGGACTCCTAACCAAGTTAGAAGGAGCAGCGTCCCGTCCCGGCGACCGCACCTCGCTGGGGCCGGCATGCTGGCGTGCATGCTGGTCTTGAACGCCACGCGAACCACCATCTTGATCTTGGTTCAGTGGACGTATGGCGCTGATAACGCTATGACGCTGCTGGTCCCGCGCCTCCTGAGAAGGACGCGGTGCGCGCATGGACGCCGAGGTCTGTGCTGCCTTGTCCTTGGACTTGGCAGCGCTGTGGGCACCCTCGGCGACGCCCATTCCTCCGCCGGCGTCCACTCCACCACCCGTTTGTTCCGGAGGCGGTGGAAGCGACACAGACGGAACAGCTGCCTCCGAATCCTTCTTCTTCGGTGGCATGTCGATGAAGACGATGAAGATTTAGCTTGCGTGCACGCCGGATCAGGTTCGCACAATCTCGACGCCCCCTACCTGGCGCGCCAAAGATGTCAGGGAAACTGATCCACGAACACCTATGGGGACAGGGACCCTTTCGGTTCGGTGGGAGGCGGAGAGCGCACAAAGAGCGGATCGAGGCGGTGCACGCGGGCGATTTTACCCAGCTTCGGGCCGCACGGATGCGTAAAACCCTACTGCTGCTTGTTTGTGTGTATTGAATCTTTGCTCAGGAGCGATCGACGCTACCAGACTGATCGTGGGAGTGTTTCTGGTGTCTCCAATGAGCCGAACCGGCCGAACCCCCTCTACGTTGCGCTTGGGCCTCCTTTTATACTTTCAAGGGGTCATCGACAGGTGGCAACGTAGACTAGAAGGGTGAAAATGGAAAAGGATCCGGTAGGTGCAGCTACCGCTACTGTGGATACAGTGCGCCCTACCTAACTCTGACGGCAGGGGACAAGGGCATTAAATGCCTGTCTGAGTCTCCTAAACAGCGCAAAAGGTGACCGTTAGGAGCGCCACTGTTTGCCACGATGGGCTTCTCTTCATCTCCGCTTGCCACCACGTACCCCTAGCTGCACGGCCTCCTGCCATGTGCGCTTGGGAGAGTCCCAGAGCGACACGTTAGCAGGTGTGCTGGAGCGCGGGCACGAAGTGGGGGTTTCCCGCGGCAAGCTCCTTGCCGCGGCCGTCGTCTTGTCGCGTCCGGAAGCTTGTCGCTTGCCGGATCTTGTCGGGACGCAGGGCGCGGCGCGGCAAGCTTTTCTTGGTATGCCTTGAGTGGCCTTCCCGGCAAGCTCCTCTTGCCGGGGTCTTGTCTCTTCCCGGCAAGCTCCTCTTGCCGGGGCCTTGGTTTGAGTACTTTTCCTTGAATGGTCCTCAAGGGAACCACGGAGGGTCTTGGCGGTCGCCCGGCAAGCCTTGCCGCGGGGTGCTGCAACTGCCCGTGCACGAGTTCGGGATACTAGGGTACCCCTACTCTAGTACACCGACACCAACGAGGAGCAGAAGGAAATGACAAGTGGTTTTCAGCAAGGTATTCTCTGCAAGCACTGAAATTATAAGTAACGAGTACTTTGATAGTAAGGTAATTTGTAATGAGCAAGTAAAGGTAATGGTAACTAAAGTGCAGCAAGGTAGCCCAATCATTTTGAGGCAAAGGACAGGCAAAAATAGTCTCTTATGATAAGCACAGTTTTCTTGAGGGTACACATTTCATCTATTCACTTTCATAATGTTAGTTTAATTCGTGTTCGCTACTTTGATAATTTGATATGTGGGTGGACCAGTGCTTAGGTGCTATTTTTACTTGAACAAACCTCCTACTTATGATTAACCCCCTCGCAAGCATCTGCAACTATGATAAAAGTATTAAGATAAAATTTAACCATAGCATTAAACTTTTGGATCCAAACCAGTCCCTTACGTAGTAGCGCATAAACTGGGGTTTAAGCTTCTCTCAGTCTCGTAACCCATTATCTAATAACTACTCCACAATGCATTCCCTTAGGCCCTAATAAGTTGAAGTGTTGTGTAGTCGATGTTCACATGACACCACTAAGGGAATCACAACATACATATCATGAAAATATCAAACAAATATCAAGTTCACGTGATTACTTGCAACAAGATTTCTCCCGTGACCTCAAGAACAAAAGTAACTACTCACAAATTATAATCATGCTCAAGATCAGAGGGGTATTAAATATCATAATGGATCTGCACATATAATCTTCCACCAAATAAACCATATAGTAATCAAGAACAAGATGTAATCAACACTACGAGTCAGCCGCAAGCACCAATCTAAGGTTCCGGTACAAAGATTGGCAACAAGAGATGAACTAGGGTTTGAGAGATGATGGTGTTGTTGAAGATGTTGATGAAGATTGCCCTTCCCAAGATGGGAGAGTTGTTGGTGACGATGATCACGATGGTTTCCCCTCCAGGAGGGAAGATCCCCCTTTGGAATCGCTGCACCGAAGGGCAAAAGTGCTCCTGCCAAAGTTCCACCTCGAGAAGGCGGCGCTTCATCCCGAAAGACCTCTCCTCAATTTTTCTAGTTCAAAATGACTTATATACTAGAAGATGGGCACCGGAGGTAGGCCAAGGAGAGCACAACCCACCAGGGCGCGCCTGGGCTCCCTAGCGCACCCAGTTGGGTTGTGCCCACCTGGTGGGACCCCTCTGGTAGTTATTTGCTCCAATTATTCTTATTTATTGCGTAAAAAATCCTCGTGAAGTTTCAACTCATTTGGAGTTGTTCAGAATAGGTGGCCTGACGTAGCTTTTTCAGGTCCAGAATTCCAGCTGCTGGTATTCTCCCTCTTTGTGTGAACCTTGCATATTATGAGAGAAAAGGCATTAGAATAACTCCAAAAAGCATTATTATGCATAAAAACATTATAAATAACAGTAGCATAACATGATGCAAAATGGACGTATCAACTCCCCCAAGCTTTCTTTTAAGTGTATGTTCATATAATGCCTAGTGGTAACTTCACATTGGGTTTAGGAAGTGAAATCTTATGAAGCTTGACAATCACAATATTGGTCATACAAGAAATTCTTGAATGATTAGTATAAGCAAGAGAACTTTCACATGCAAATATATTATCTTGGACATCTTCTATGATTGAGAATACACATTAATTATTTTCAAACTTGAGAAAATTAGTTGAAGTTGGACAAGGAAGACAATGTAATGAGTTACTTTTGGGTATATTTGCATAGAAGTTATATTGTTATGGATCCTCCAACATGTGGTGTTTGCCTATGATCTTTTGCTTGACAAAAACTCGTACTAAGTAGAGATAATACTTGTGCATCCAAAACCCTTAAACCCAGTTTCTTGCCATGAGTGTCCACCATACCTATCTATGGATTGACTAAGATCCTTCAAGTAAGTTCTCATCGGTGCATAAAGCAATAAAAATTGCTCCTAAATATGTTTGATCTTTTATTGTAAGGGAAAATTGAGCGTTGTACGAACTTGTGATGACAAAGTAATAAAAGAGACGAACTTCATAATAAAGGTTGCTATCATAAGGGGCAATTAACTTGACGTTCCTTTGCATTAAGAGCTAGGGGATCCAAATAAAAATTGCATGACAACCTCTGCTTCCCTCTGCGAAGGACCTATCTTTTACTTTTCAGTATTTACTTTTATGCAAGAGTCAATAGTTTGCATTCTCATTTCAACCTCAATTATTCTGTAGTTGGCAAGCATCATGTGGTGGGGAAAGATCTAGGCACATATGACTAGTTAAATATATTTGATCATGAATTATTATTGTTGACAATTATCTCTATGATAAATGAGTTGGGAGGCAAAATATTATGCCCCTATCTTTCTCTGCGTTCGATGGATGCCATTTGTTCTAAGAATATGCCTTGAGTACTAGCAATCATAGAAGACTATATGATGATTGAGTATATGTAGCTCTTGCTTAGAATTTATTGAATAAGTTGAATTGCAATTGCTTGGTGACTGAGAACATAGGTTGTCAAGTTTCAAAGAATTCATTGTTTGAACCATAACATATGAATTGGTTGCTACTTTAACATGATGAGTTTTATGAGAAAGAGTTGATGTTATGATGCTAGGAAAGTGACTGAACTTGCATTGATCAAACTTATGCACTATGCTAGTATTCACACTTCATAAATTATTTCTTTTATCATTTACCTACTCGAGGACGAGTAGGAATTAAGCTTGGGGATGGTGATACGTCTCCAACGTATCTATAATTTTATGAAGTATTCATGCTGTTATATTATCATTCTTGGATGTTTTACAATCATTTTATAGCAACTTTATGTCATTTTTTGGGACTAACCTATATACGTAGTGCCCGGTACGAGTTGATGTCTTTTGCTTGTTTTTTACATCACAAAAAATAAATACCAAATGGAGTCCAAACGCAGCAAAACTTTTTGGATATTTTTTTGGACCAGAAGACATCCAGTGGGCCAAAGAGGTACCAGAGGGATGCCCCGAGGGGGGCACGACCCACCTAGGCATGCTGTGGTGGGTTGTGCCCACCTCGGTGGCCTCCCGCACTGCCTCTTCACCCTATAAACTCCCAAATAATCCAAAACCCCCTAAGATAACCCTAAATCGGAAGTTATGCCGCTAGATGGCGTTGTAGCCACGATAAACCAATCGGGAGGCCGTTCTGGCACCCTGCCGGAGGGGGAAATCATCACTGGAGGACATGTTCATCATCCCTGTGGTCTCCATGATGAGGAGGGAGTAGTCCACCCTCGGGGATGAGGGTTTGTACCGATATCTATGTGTTTAATCTCTCTCTCTCTCTCTTGTTCTTGAGATGGCACGATCTTGATGTATCGCGGGCTTTGTTAATATAGTTGGATCATCTGGTGTTTCTCCCTCTCTATCTTGTTGTGAAGAATTGAGTTTTCCCTTTGAGATTTCGTTCTTATCGGATTGAATATTTTTATGGATTTGAGAGCACTTGATATTAGTCTCACTACAGGAATCTGCTACTTTGCCATCTGCCACGGCGGACGGCAAAGGCATGGATGGCGGACGGCAAAGACCTTTGCCGTCAGCCGCGGACGGCAAAAGGTGACGGCAAACTAGGGGACGGCAAAGAGCTGCGTTGCCGTCTGCTTCGGGCAGCTGACGGCAAAGGGGCCTTTGCCATCAGTAGCGGATGACAAAGAAGACGGACGGCAATAAATGCGCTGTTACTCCGTTAGGTGTTTAACGGCAGGCCTTTGCCGTCCGCTGCGGACGGTAAAGCCTTTGTCGTCTGCTGCTGATGGCAAACTGACCAAATTGGTCAGCCTCCCAGGAAGCACAGTTGCCTGCCACGTGGCCTCTTTGCCGTCCGATGCTGATGGCAAAGAGCCCTTTGCCGTCGGTGGCAGACGGCAAAGAGCCTGCATATTGTCTCTTTTTCTGTTTTTTTAATCCAACAATTTTCACAGCAAATATATATGACATATATAGATATATTTCCATATCACATATCCAGCACATAAGTTTCATATCACATATCACATCAGTTTCATCCATACACATTGTTCATACATAAGCGAGTTCCATCCATACACATTGTTCATACATAAGCAAGTTCCATCCATATACATATTACAATGCAAAGTTTCGTCAAGATAGCAAGTTCTATCATAGCAAGCTAGATATAATGCAAAGTTTCATCAAAGGAAAAGCAAGCACTCCATCATAGCAAGCTAGCTTCCATGAAGTGAATGAAATCTGCAAAATGGTAAATAAGAAAGTTAGAAATAGGTGACTAGAACAAGAAGAAGACTAGAACAAGAAGTATATGTCATTTATGAGCTAACTTAGGTTAAATGGATCATATATGAGCCAACAAAAGTTGGAATGGGTTGTTTATGAGCTAACTTAGTTGAAATGGATCATTTATGAGCTAACTTAGTTGAAATGGGTCGTTTATGAGCTAACTTAGGCGAAATGGATCGTTTATGAGCTAACTTAGGTGAAATGGATCGTTTTTTAGCTAACTTAGGTGAAATGCATCATTTATGAGTTTTTATGAGCTAACTTAGTTGAAATGGGTCGTTTATGACCTAACTTAGGTGAAATGGATCATTTAAGAGCTAATTTAGGTGAAATGAATCGTTTTTAGCTAACTTAGGTGAAATTGATCATTTAGGAGCAAATCTAGGTGAAATGGGTCATTTTAGAGCTAACCTACGTGAAATGGGTCATTTTGGAGCTAACCTAGGTGAAATGAGTCATTTTGGAGCTAATCTAGGTGAAATGGGTCATTTTAAGGCTAACGTAGGTAAAATGGATCATTTACGAGCTAATCTACTAAAATGGGTCATTTTAGAGCTAACTTGGATAAATTGGATCACTTGTAAGCTAACTAAGGTAAAATGAGTCATATTAGAGCTAACTTAGGTAAAATGGATCGTTTATGAGCTAACTAAGTTAATTATGCAATTTTTGACATAAGTAAGCTTATTAAGTCATTTTGAAGGAAAAGAAGCTAACTCTAGGTCATTATGGTAAGCATATTGGAGGAAATAAAGCTAAGTCTAAGTCTAGAGAAACTTACCGTGATCAGGGAGGTGTAGGAGCGGGCTGGCTCGTGCCGGTAGCTGGAGAAGGATCATGCGATGCGTTTCTGGAGTTAAGCTGCACCAAAGATCATTTCCAATGTCTCGTTAGCATTATGACACTCAAATGTTAAGACTAGAAAGTAATGTCCATACAAATTAAACTCACCGTGCTCCCAGGAGAAATCACTGGCATCGGCGGAGCGGTTTGACCGGACTTCTTGCACACAGACTGCACATTTGGTTTTCACAACAAAGTCATACTAGTTAGTAATGAGACTCAAATGTTAAGACTAGCAAGTAATCTACAGAAGAAACTTACCACAAGGAGCTCATACATGGCCCTTGCATGCATGTCATTCTGTGCCCTCTCCTCCTCCAACATCTTTGTCGTCCTCTCCTCCAACTCCCGCTGCCTCTCCGCCGCCTCCGCCAGAAGTTTCTCCGTTCTATCTCTCTCACTCTGTATAGCAGCCTGCAACACCACTCACATGACCATTTGTAATCATTGATGGAAGCGCACACAATGTAATGGAGAAAGATAGCTGAGTACGTATAACTAACCTTGATGGCGAGTTGGACTAGACGTTCACGAGGCCTTATCTCAGGAGCGGAGCTCGACTGGCGCGCCTTGATCTCCGGGAGAGTGCTAGGACAACGGATAAGTCCATCTCCCATGGCTATGGAGCCATGGGACCTCTCGCCACCAGATATCATCAGCAACTCTGTATCAATGGGACCCTGGCTCGGGTTAAAGTCCTCCCCTTTCCTCGCCTTCCCCTAATCTCTATATTGCATGAGCTTGTCGTGGGCGGAGATGTTGGTGAAGTTCTTTGGATCATCAAGGTCAGACGCAGAGAATGCCTTGACTTTCTTGTAAGAGCCAGTGTGGGCCATGGCATACAGGTCGTACACCTCTGGCACCTTATCCGCCTTATTGTAGCGTGCCTGAAAGAGAGAAATAAAGTAAATTAGTAATTAAAGGGCTAAAGCTAGCATGATGAATGAATTGCATGAATCATGAAGCAAACCACATACCCAGTTCCGCCCGTACTGAAATAAGTTGGAGCTGCCTTGGTGGTGTGGCTCACCTTCCATTTGGGCACGTTAGTCCTTGGCCTCGTTGTGGGTGGCCCGCCATTCTTTTGAGCACCACCCATCGACCAACACCTCCCAACAATCCATCCGATTCGCACACCATCTCTGAGGGGCCTAAGTTAGCAAATAGAAACTTCAGCGCTACGGCTATGAATTACTAAATGAAGGAATTAAGTACAAGGCCTTAAGAATTACCTTCATGTACTGCTCCTCACTCAAGAACTTATCGCGGCAATCCCGCTTGGACTTCTTGATACCACGGTCGGCGTAGTAGTCTCGAACAGACTGCACCCGAGCCTGATGCCGTCAGTTCTGAAGTAGGCGCTTGCACTCCTTCTGGATAACATCTGCCGCCTCCTCCTCGTATCCCTCCTCACACCTGTAGAATGTCTGCAATCAAATGAGACGATATTGATTAGTACAATTAATAACTAGCTAGTTGAAGATTTTTAATTGTGTAAAGGAGAAATTACCCAGAACTTTCTGATCACCATGTCTGCCCACGTCTTGCACAAGACACCATCGATAATCTCACCTTGCGGGGCCGGGGCAGCCAAGTAGTGCTCCGAACTCAATCCAACCTCTGGAAGCCGACCCTCACCAGGAAACGTGACAAACCCCGGAAAGTTTTGCCGAATCAAAACTCCATGGACGGAGTTGGGCCGGCGGACACTTTCATGGTGGTCCCAACCCCTGCAGCATGACAAGGCCAACACATTAGTTATTTCAAGAAACGTGAATGTAGAAGGTACAAAAAGATTAAACGCACTTACCTCTCCCCATCAGGGAAAATCAACCACCTCTGCTCACGGGTCGCCGGCACGGACGGGAGCCGTGTAGCACCACGCTGGTAGACGTTGCCCCCCTCCTCCCCCTCCTCCTCAAAATCAGTCGGCTCCCCGCCATCATCAGCATGGCCACTCGGCTCCCCGCCATCATCAGCATGGCCACTCGGCTCCCCGCCATCCTCAGGCTGACCCGACCAAGTACCCCATCCAGACGTGTGCTCCTCTGGGGTCTCGTGGGCCGAAGGCCCGTCGACCCGAGGCTCGTGGGCCGAAGAACCGTGGACCGGAGGCTTGTGGACCGGAGTCCGTGTAGCCTCCTCCTCAGACGAGTCCACCCTAGCAGTGACGTGCTCGGGTGAAACAGCTGGTGGCGGCGACGAGGAAGGCGCCGTAAGAGTCACCCTACCTCCTCTCCCGCAACCACATGCTCCACCTCGGCCCTTCTTCTTACCTCGTCCCCTGCTGGGCACCGCGGTCGACGAAGAAGGGCCCGGCGGTGTCGCCATACTGTCCAGCAATGCTCGGCGGAGAGGTGCGTGTGGAATGGAAGACCTCACACTACGCGCCGACGAAGAAGGGGCCTCGGCGCGGTCCCGACCAGCGCCCACCATCTTTCAACACCTGCCATGACAAAGAATAAACGAAATTAGTACAACATGAAAAAAAGTACCGACATGAATAATAATATGTATATCACTTAAGTGTATCATCATCAAGTACAACATAAACAACTGCACATTTAAAACTACCCGATCAACACAATTATATATGATGTTTTTCATAACAAAATCGAAAAATATATGACCTAACTAATAATTGACAAATATATGACCCCGTCGGCCTCTGGAAGGCCAAAGAACACCTTTTGGGGAGGTGTCGGGGGTCGGGGTGTCGTGTCGGTGTCGGGGTGCCGTGTCGGGGTCGGCGTCGGGGTGTCGGGTCGGGGTGCCGGGTGGGGGTCGGGGTGCCGTGTCGGTGTCGGGGTCGGGGTGTCGGGTCAGGCTCGGGGTCGGGGTGTCGGGTCAGGCTCGGGGTCGGGGTGTCGGGTCTGGCTCGGGGTCGGGGTGTCGGTGTCGGTGTCGGGGTCGGGGTCGGGGTCGGGGTCTCGGGGTCGGGGTGTCGGGTCGGGGTCGGGTCGGGGTGTCGTGTCGGTGTCGGGGTCGGGGTGTCGGTGTCGGGGTCGGGGTGCCGGGTCGGGGTCGGGGTGCCATGTCGGTGTCGGGGTCGGGGTGTCGGGTCAGGCTCGGGGTCGGGGTGTTGGTGTCGGGGTCGGGGCCGGGGTGTCGGGGTCGGGGTCGGGGTCGGGGTCTCGGGGTCGGGTTGTCGGGTCGGGGTGCCGGGTCGGGGTCGGGGTGTCGTGTCGGTGTCGGGGTCGGGGTCTCGGGGTCGGTGTGTCGTGTCGGGGTGCCAGGTCGGGGTCGGGGTGCCGTGTCGGGTCGGGTTTTTTTCCTCTTTTTCCTTTTCTTCTTCTTCCTCTTCTTCCTTTTCTTCCTTTTTCTTCCTTCTTCTTCTTCTTCTTCTTCTTCTTCTTCTTCTTCTTCTTCTTCTTCTTCTTCTTCTTCTTCTTCTTCCTCCTTTCCTTTTTCCTCTTCTTCTTCTCCTCCTCTCCTCTTTTTTCTTCTTCTTCTTCCTCTTCTTCTTTTTCTTCTCCTCCTCCTCTTCTTCTTCTTCCTTTCCTTATTCCTCTTCTTCTTCTCCTCCTCTCCTCTTTTTTCTTCTTCTTCTTCCTCTTCTTCTTTTTTCTTCTCCTCCTCCTCTTCTTCTTCTTCCTTTCCTTTTTCCTCTTCTTCTTCTCCTCCTCTCCTGTTTTTTTCTTCTTCTTCTTTTTATTTCCTAAAACTGAACTAAACCTAAAACAAAACCTAAATCTAAACCTAAATCTAAATCTAAAACTAAAACTAAAGCTAAATCTAAACTAAACATAAACCTAAAACTAAAAAAAGAAAAAAAGGAAAAAACTAAAGCTAAACCTAAAACTAAACTAAAACTAAACCTAAAACTAAAACTAAACCTAAACCTAAAACTAAAACTAAATCTAAACTAAACATAAACCTAAAACTAAAAAAACAGAAGAAAAAAAAGGAAAAACAGAGGAGGTAGAGCTCACCTGGGCTGGTGGAGGAGGTGGCCGGTGGAGGAGGGGGCGGGGTGGCCTGGGGCGGCGGCGCCGGGCCCATGGAGGTGGGGCGCGGGGGGGGGGGGGGCGGGGGGCCGGGGCGCGGCGGCACCGAGACGGTAGGGCGATGGGGGCGATGGGGCGGGGGGCCGGTGGGTCGACGGCGCCAGGCGGCAGTGGCGACGAGGCGGGGGGCCCGTGGAGGAGGGGGGCGGGGCGGCCTAGGGCGGCGGCGCCGGGGCCGGGGCGGTGGGGCGCGGGGGGGGGGGGGCTGGGGCGCGGAGGCAGGAGGGCCGGGGCGGGGGCCGATGGGGCGGCGGGGCGGGGGGACGATGGGGCGACGGGGCAGGGGGCCGATGGGGCGGCGGGGTGATGGGGCGACCGGGCGGCGGCGAGTGCTGGGGGCGGCGGCGCGCGGGTGGGAGCAGGAGATAAACAGAGAGAGAGGGCGGGGTGGGGTGCGCCGTTATTTTTGATGAATGTTTGCCGTCCGCCCTCTTTGCCGTCCGCTTTTTTGCTCTTTGCCGTCTGCTAGCAGACGGCAAAGAGGGGGGACGTTAAGTATTTTTTAAACAGCTCCTCAGTGGCCCCCCTCCCTCTTTGCCGTCTGCTAGCGGACGGCAAAGATTCTTTGTCGTCAGCTAGCGGACGGCAAAGAACAGGCTGATGGCAAAGGCTTTCTTTGCCATCAGCCTGTTCTTTGCCGTCTGCTTTCGGGTAGCTGATGGCAAAGAGCCTCTTTGCTGTCCTCTAGCTGACGGCAAAGAGCTGGCAGATGGCAAAGTAGCTGATTCCAGTAGTGTCTTGCATATGAATACCCGTGATGACAATGGGGTATTATATTGATTCACTTGATATATGTTTTGGCACTCAACTCGCGGATTCCTGAGGTGACATTGGGGTAATCTATGCATAGGGGTTGATGCACGTTCTCGTCTTTGTTTCTCTGGTAGAAATCTTGGGGCACTCTTTGAGGTTCTTTGAGTTGGATAGAGTATTATGAATCTGAATTGGATTATGTATTATTTTAGTACGAACGCTTGATAGATCAATCAGAAAGAATAACTTGGAGTTATTTTAGTACAAACTCTTGATACATCGATCGGAAAGAATAACTTGGTGTTATTTTGATACAAACTCTTGGATAGATCGATCGGAAAGAATAACTACAAACAATTCCTTCTTATGTTCTCCGCTAGATAAAAACTTTGGAGTGATTCTTCATCGCACTTTAAGAGATTGTTATATGATCCAATTAGATTAGCATGGTTTAGAGATTGCACTAGCGAAAGTACGGACCCTAGGCCTCATTTTCAAGCATTGCAATACCGATTGTGCTCCGTTTTATCAATTGCTACCTTGCCGTCTTTTATTCTTCCTATTACAAAATCAATATATACTATCATTACTACACTTTTATCACCATCTCTTCCCCAAACTAGTGCACCTATACAAATTACCATTGTATTTGGTCTGTTGGGGACACAAGAGACTTTTTATTATTTGGTTGTAGGGTTGTTTGAGAGAGAACATGTTCATCCTACGCCTCCCACGAATTGACAAACCTTAGGTCATCCACTTGAGGGAAATTTGCTACTGTCCTACAAAACTCTGCGCTTGGAGGCCTGTAATGCCCCCGATTCAATCGTACAGTAATCATACATGCAAATGTGTACGATCAAGATCAGGGACTCACGGGAATATACCACAACACAACTCTAGACACAAATCAAAAATAATACAAGCTTTATATTACAAGCCAGGGGCCTCGAGGGCTTGAATACATCATCTCGAAAACAAACGACTCAGCGGAAGCAACAATATCTAAATACAGACATAAGTTAGACAAGTTTGCCTTAAGAAGGCTAACACAAAAGCAACATTGATCGAAAAGGCAAGGCCTCCTGCCTGGGAGACTCCTAACTACTCCTGGTCATCGGCGGCCTCCATGTAGTAGTAGGCACCCTCGGTGTAGTAGTAGTAAGCGTCGAAGGTGGCTTCTGGATCCTGGGCTCCACCATCTGGTTGCAGCATCCAAGAAAAATGGAAAGAGGTGGAAATAGGAGAGCAAGACAACTATGAGTACTCATCCAAAGTGCTCGCAAGCAAGGATCTACACTACATATGCATCGGTATCAATGAAATGGGTGGTATGTGTGGATTGAACTGCAGAATGCTAGAAGAGAAGGGAAAAACCTAGCCTATCGAAGACTAGCATCTTCAATCAGCTCCAAGCATCTTGCAGCAATCAGAAGAGTATAGAATAGTAGTTTATATTTAACAAACATGTTGTAGAAATAACGCCCAGAGATCCTTCCCCGACTCCCTGCAGGAAAGCAATCTCGGAGCCACATATCCATTACATGCCTCAGCATTCAGTATCCACTTCTGGTTGTATTGACCGGGATACAACTCCGAGCGCCTGTTACCGTGGACCCAGCTAGTCGGATAGACCAATCTTCCCTGCAGGGGTGCACAAACTTATGCAACACGCTCGATCAACTCCGGCCAGACACACCATCACGTCATGACTGGCCCCGGCCGATCAACACGCCGTAGTGCTACCTAGGCTCAACAGAGAGGTCAGCAAGCCGGTCTAAATCCTAAATGTGAAGGGGTCATGGGCCAATCGCCCTTTGCAATCCTGCGCATTGCGAACGTGGCTGGTGAGAAGACCTAGCCCCCTTATACAAGTGCAGGCTTAACCAGTCCAACCTGGCGTGCACCACTCAGTCTGATGTCAGTGAGCTTTCGGAAGAATCATACAACGCAGGGTGCCCATATTTATTCCCATGTGGTGGTTAGTGCAAAAAAGGCCAGAGGCCTACTTGGATCAAATATCCAAACCGTTAGTGTCTTGGTAGTGCGGTAACGATCAATGATCCATAATATGTGGTCCCATCGCCCCATCTCACGGACTTGCGACAAGGGCTAATAATGCCCGGCCGCGCTGCATGGAAAACTTGCGGGTATCCTCTGGATCAACCCAACTTCACATCACTCGCGGGTACCCTCGGGGCCGACCCGATGTCATCATGGTTCTGTGGTGAGTCAGAGTAACCGTGTGTCCGAAATAGCAAGAGGGAAAGAAATGGGTGATATCGGAATGAACAAGGGGGGTTTGCTTGCCTAGAAGCTCTGCAGCAAGGATTTGGTCGTCAACTGCGTAGTCGTACACCGGAGCTGCGTTAGCCTCTGGGACTACGTCGGTGTCGGGGTCTAACGAGAGGGAAGAGGGGGAGGAAACAAATAAATACACAACAAACATATTCAACGCAGAGCATTCCATGTTATGGTGCAGTGCAGGGTTGCCCAAAGATATGTCTAAGTCATTTTAGTTATTTTAGGATTAAAGTTGGAATTATTAATCACTTTATATGCACTATTCATTTACCGAGAACAGGTGGAAAGTTACGGGTTCACCTACGTGGAGGGTCCCGTCATGGAAACAGACATCACGGTCTAATTCATCTCGTCGTTCTGATCAACTTTCATGTAGAAAGTTTTTCGATCCGACCTATGGTTATTTTTTGATGACTTTTTAAAGTTTTAATCATTTTCTAGAATTTATTTAATTAATTAAATCACCATTATCCAGAATAGTATGGGATGGCGTCAGCATGACGTATGTGTGATGTCAGCAGTCAACAGTGCGGTTGACTGGAGTCAAACCTGAGCTGTGGGTCCAGTGGGACCCACTGGTTAGTGATTGTGGCTTTAATAGAGGGGTTAGATTAACTAAACAGGACTCGTCGGAATCACGCTCGTGAGCTCGTTCGCGGCGGCACGTCCTCGAGTATCATCAGAAATCGCCCACAAGGCGTCAATTTGATCGCGGTCGGGAGTGTTAGAATGGCAGGATGACAACACATTGAATGGTTCTGGTTTCGCGGACTGCGGTGGCGGGAGACGAGCGGTACGATGTCGTCGCCGGCGGGGTGTTTCAGGTGAGCAACGGTGATGTCGTGCGCTATCGAGCAAATGAAGGGCTAGTCGGACCCTACTCGACGCGGCGAGTTCCATAGAAACATGCCCGTGACCAATTGGTCCCCGGAGTCTCGCCGGCGACGAGACCCGCGGTGGAGCGTTCGGGCATCTCCAATGTGACCACTACAACAACGACAACATGCGGGAAGAGATGGGAAGGACGGTGACTGCTCACCGGTCCTTGTAGGTGTGCAATAGCGGGCTCGGGGAGGCTTGCCGTCGCCATAATCGCACTGGAGACGAGGAAGCCTAAGGAAGAAGACGACATCGCTGGACTCCACTCGGTGGCTCCCGGCTTAAACGGCTGGGCACTGTCGACGAAGGAGATGATGGCGGAGCCTCACAACATCTCAGCGAGGCAAGGTTGTGACAGAGGGCGCGGGATCAATGGAGGATGGCGATGAGCTCTCGTGCAAGATAGGGAAAAGAGAGAGGCGAGGCGCGTGCGAGCAAGTGAGGGGGCTAGGGTGGTGGGGGAGGATGAGAGGAGCATGGGGTGGTACTTATCGGCGACAGGGAGCCGCGGGATGCGCGACAGCGTGACGGGCGTCATCGTGTCGGCACGCGCGCGCGACAGCCTGTGATGAGGAGGACGACGTGGCTAGGTGGGCTGGGCCGGGCCCTGTAGCTCATAGGCCTAAGTGCACAGTAGTCACTAGGACTTTTCTATTTATCATTTTCTGTTTTCTGTTTTCTCTTCTGTTTGCAAAATGTTTGGAACCTAATGAATTTTATAAAATTGGTGACTTAGTTCAATAATTACATTGTAATACTATATATCACTAGAAATTGGTTTGGGTTTATTATGATTTTATTTGTAATTCTGTTAAATGAAATGGTACTAATATGTTGCTGTTTGGTACTATTTCATGTTGTTGGAGTTACTTAATTAAATTCATTAATGTTGATTTCAATTTTATATTTGCCTCTGGATTATTTGCTACTTAATGAACATTTTTCCAACAATGTTTGAGCAATTTCACTTTGCACTTAGAATTTGAATTGAATTCAGAGAAAGAGATTGAAGTGAAGTGTTTAACCACTGTGATCATGCATTGCAATGAAGATGACTTGGCATGATCAAGAGGGTGACCACTGTAGTAATACAGGGGGGTGTTTCAAATCTCCTCCACTACAAGAAATCTCGTCCAGAGATTTAAGAGGTGGAGTAAGGAGAGAAGAGTTTGTTATGAAATTCTAATGAATCTTCCTTTTCATGTTGCTCCTATCGCAGAGGTTGATCCATAATGTTAATGTCTTCAATTTGTTGCATCAGGGCATCATGATGATGTCCTCATCCTCTCTTCAGAAACTCCATCGTACTTACAAATAGGGTACAAGGGGAAACTATAAGGACGGATGTCTGAAAGGATTGGCATCTGGTAATTATCTCAAGGAAGGAGAATTTCGAAGCACCAGGAAACAAATCGAAAGTGCTATAAGGAGGTTCAAGAAGTTTCAACCATGTAGGCATCAAGCTGATGCCTATAACAGGTGATGAAAGGGTTCAGAGAAATGAGGAATAATGTAGCCTCTGATACCAGAATGAATCATGGTGAGGAAGTTAGCTCGTGAATTACATACAAATCCAAGTGCAAAGAATATTTCGGAATCAAGGTTGTATAGGAGAGTCAGGTTTCGATCCTGTGGAGCTGTGGGTTATGGTCCCACCTTGTGTGTTCAGAGTAGGAAGAGCGGAGACATCTTGCACGGATATGATAGCAAGGCATGTCATAGGATAGCCTGTCAGTTATGTTGGCATCGATGTTGGTACCAAGGACAAGGGACGAAGAGAACGGTTTTCCTGCTCGTTGAAACGAGGTGGACCAATAGGCAAAGTTCTCGTCCATCGGTGGTTACCGAAATGTCATCAACGACAGTAACATGGTCTTATTGACAGAGTTGTACACCGATTGTTTACATAAGTAGGGAATTATTACTGCTTATATCATATAGATCACAAGAAGGGTTAAACAAACCAATGGAAAGGAAAAAGTGATTATCAGATTTAAATAGAACAATTGAAAGGAAAGGGTGTATACATGAGTATTAGGTGTATCTCCTTCCTAGGAGCAAGCAGAGTGGGATAATCATGACAAGATTGCAAGTAGTTAACCAACTAGGGAAAAGGGCAGGGAAACTCATGATGTTACCCGTACAATGGTGTTTGGATAGTTGATCAAGAAACATTTAGCATTGCGCTGCCAATGTTCTTCTTCATGAACGTAGTACCACAACCGTAATTCGAGATAACATTGACATTGTCATCAGGTAAAGGTCAGTCTTTGCATACACAAAGGATCCATCGGAAACAACTTATAAAATAAGTCGTACAATTTTAGTAAGGAAAAGATTAGGATGTGGCCCACGGGCTCAACAACAATTCATCTAGGGGGCAAGGGTGGTATTTCTCATCATGAATTCAATTGATAATCTGGAAGAGCTCAGAATGTTGATGATGTTCAAGACATATTTGTCGAGAGGTCCCATGAAGATGTAATCGAACATCGACATCATCAAGCCAAGGGGATGTTGTAAGCCCGATTTAGCTTAGCGTACTGTCGAGATCATGTTTCGAGGGTGAAGGACATAGGTAGCATGGTCAAGCTTTAGCATGCCGATGATAATGTATCCAATTGACTGGGATTGACATGATTGAGCACAAACTCGCAAACAATGAAGGTTACTAAGAGTTGCTGAATCATAGTGCGGACTCAATTAACTTATCGGTGTTCTTGAGTGTTTAATAAATCAGAACCCGTGGAAAATTGGAATTGGCGAGAAAAATAGTTGAGGAACAACATAAGAAGTTACGTAGTTTTGTGATATTCTCGAGATACCAAAGGGTAATACTCGATGGTAGAGCAGAATCGAGGTTGGGCAGCCATATGGATCTATAGAAGACAAGCACTTTAACTTGTCCGAGAAATGGGATCAAAGAGAAACAATCATGGTCGGAACCACGGTTGCAAATGACCAAGAATAGATACAAGATGAACTTATAACATGGGGATTATTATTATTTTTACAAGAAGCTTTCATGATAAGTTCCACATTGGGTCCATGGGCATGAACCCACAGTTCAGGGTCGACTCCCACTTCTCCAAAGCACAACCTTACATTCACTTCTCATTTTGAAATGGCATTAGTGTTGGAAGTTTTACCTTATGAAATACCAGATGAGTATGACCCGTGAAATCATTCGGGTTCACACAGGTTAGGGAAGGCATTGGTTCGACCCATTGGGGCTTCTTAGGAACATATGCCATAAACTTTAAGAGAAAATAACACAAGCTCGATAGTAGCGCATGGTTGAGAAAGTAGAGGATACCATTTATCAAAGGCATTATCTATCCGAGGAAAGGCTCACAAGGTTATTGAATATGAAGGACGCTGTCGGATCAAATCCAACAAAGGATCTGGTGATCCATGATACGTCTCCAACGTATCTATAATTTATGAAGTATTCATGCTATTATATTATCATTCTTGGATGTTTTTCAATCATTTATAGCAAATTTATATCATTTCTGATAAAGTACTTAGGTTTGAAAGTTTTTAAATAAGAGAGAATCCACAATTCGCTACCCATTTGCTTAACTACCCGCTTGATCTTCACTTATATCTTTTAGGAGTAGCTTGTCATTTACTCTTGTGCTTCACTTATATCCTTTGAGTAAATTGTTGAATGAATTGAATATCATGAAGTTGAAATTTTAGGTTCATATCATGCCTAGTGGTAACTTCAGATTGGGTTTAGAAAGTGAAATCTTTTGAAGCTTGACAATCACAATATTGGTCACACAAGCAATTCATGAATGATTAGTAGAAGGAAGAGAACTTTCACATGCAAATACATTATGTTGGAAATCTTTTGTGATTGTGAGCACCCATCAAAATATTATATGCCCAAATTGTTTACATTGGACAAGGAAGACAATGTAATGATTTATGTTTGTTCATACTCACATAGAAGTTATATTGTCATAGATCATTCAACATGTGGTGCTTGCCCCCCATCTTTGCAAGATAAAAATTCCACACTAAATAGAGATACTACTTGTGCATCCAAAACTCCTTAAACCCAAATCTTTTTCTCAAGAGTCCACCATACCTACCTAAGGATTGAGTAAGATCCTTCTAGTAAGTTGTCATCGGTGCAATAAGGCAATAAAAAATGCTTCTAAAAGTGTTAGATCATTTAGAGTAAGGGAAAATTGAGCGTTGTATGAACTTGTGATGGCAAAGAATAAAAGGGTCAGACTGCATAATAAAGGTTGTTATCATAAGGGGAAATATAACGTAATGTTCTTTTGCACTAAGGGATTGAGCATACAAACAAAAAGCGCATGGCAACATCTGCTTCCCTCTGCGAAGGGCCTACCTTTTACTTCTATGTATTTACTTTCATGCAAGAGTCAATTTTTTTCTGTCTATTCCTTTATATTTTTCTCTTTTCGCAAGTATCATGTGGTGAGGAAAGATCTAGGCACATATATCCAGTTGGATATGGTAGCATGAGCTATTATTGTTGACATCACCCTTGAGGTGAATACATTGGGAGGCGAAATTATAAGCCCCTATCTTTCTATGTCTCCAGTTGAAATGTTTTGCTCATGTGTATGTAGTGAGTGTTTGCAATCAGAGAAGACTATGTGATGGTTGAGTTTGTGGAGCTCTTACTTTTTAGACTCTGTTGAATAAGTTGAATTGCAATTGTTTGGTGACTAAGAATATATGTTGTTGAGTTTCAAGAGAATTCGTTGTTTGAACCTTAACATGTGAATTGGTTTCTACTTTAACCTAAGAAGTTTATAAGAAAGAATTGCTGTGATGATGCTAGGAGAAGTGATTGAAACTGTCATTGATCAAACTTTTGCACTTTGCTAGCATTTACACTTCAGAAATTATTTGTTTTATCATTTACCTACTTGAGGACGAGTAGCAATGAAGTTTGGGGATGCTGATATGTCTCCAACGTATCTATAATTTATGAAGTATTCATGATGTTATATTATGATTCTTGGATGTTTTACAATCATTTTTAGCAACTTTATTTCATTTTTTGGGACTAACCTATTGACCCAGTGCCTAGTGCCAGTTGTTGTTTTTTGCTTGTTTTAACATCACAGGAAATTAATATCAAACGGAGTCCAAACACCACAAAACTTTTTGTCGATTTTTTATGGAGTAGAAGATATCCAATGGGATAGAGCAGCAACTGGAGGGGGGTGCCCCGAGGGGACACAACCCACAAGGGCGCGCCTGGGCCCCAAGGTGCGCCCCGGTGGGTTGTGCCCACCTTGGTGGCCTCCCGCACCCCCTCTACGCCAATAAATCGTGAAATATTACAAAAACTCTCACCGAGAACCTAGATCGGAATTTCCGACGCTGCAAGCCTCTGTAGCCATCGAAAAACAATCGGGATCCTGTTACGGCACCCTGTCAGAGGGGAAGATCATCACCGGTAGCCATCTTACTCATCCGGGTGGCCACCATGATGAGTAGGGAGTAGTCCGCCCTCGGGGCTGAGGGTTTGTGATCGTGAGATGTCACGATCTTGATATATCATGGGCTCTGGTAACATAGATGGATCATATGATGTATCTCCCGTCTCTGCTCTTGTTGTGATGAATTGAATCTTTACCCTTTGAAGTTTTGTCTTGTCGGATTGATTGTTCAGATCTGAGAAAACATGATGTATGTCTTGCGGTATGAATACTTGAGGTGACAATGGGGTATCATATTGATTCACTTGATGTATGTTATGGCACTCAACTTGCGGATGCCCGAGGTGACATTAGGGTAATCTATGCATAGTGGTTGATGCACGTTTTTATTATCTTTTCTCCAATAGAAACTTTGGGGTCCCCTTGTAGTTCTTTGTGTGGATTGAATATTATGATCATGAAGTTGATTGATGCATATCGTAGAATTAACTCATGGATACTTGTGGTTATATTGGAGTATCTAGGTGACATTAGAGTTGGTTGACGTGTGTCATATGGTGTTATTTTAGTACGAACTCTTGGTTAGATTGATCGGAAAGAATAGCTTTGTGTTATTTGAGTACGAACTCTAGAATAGATTGATCAGAAAGAATAGTTTTGAGGTGGTTTCGTACCCTACAAACAATTTCTATCTTTTGTTCTCTGCTAATAGGGACTCGGGAGTGATTCTTTATTGCACTTTGAGGTATAATCATATGATCCAACTATATTAGCATTGTTGAGATATTGCACTAGTGAAAGTATGCACCCTAGGCCTCATTTTCCATCATTGCAATACAGTTTGTGCCCGGTTTTACTATTTACTACCTTGCTGTTTTTTATTGTTCACACTACAAAAAGTCGTATCTACTATCCATACTACACTTTTACCACCATCTCTTCGCCGAACTAGTGCACCTATACCATTTGCCATTGTATTGGGTGTGTTGGGGACATAAGAGATTTCTTGTATTTGATTGCAGGGTTGCTTGAGAGAGACTATCTTCATCCTACGCCTCCCATGGATTGATAAACCTTAGGTCACCCACTCGAGGGAAAACTACTACTGTCCTACAAAACTTTGTGCTTGGAGGCCCAACACGAGTCTACAAGAATAAAGTTGCATAGTAGACATCAGTCCACAAGTAATCTGATGTGAGCGTTAGTACTCAACTAGAAGAAGAAAGAATGCAAGGAGATCAGAATATAGATAGGAGACTAATTCAAAGGTCAAAATGCAAAGGAATTATCATTTCCAAATAACGGGATCAAAAGCAAACGTTCTGATTAAGGATGGATAAGTTGAATAGACGTGGGGTACAATCGAAGACAATTTGATTGGTCGAGATCCAGCTCCTGTTCAAAATGATGTCTGAGTGGGAAGGATGGATTCTAGGATTTGACTGAGGATTACGAGCATTCATAGACATATTGAATCATTAGACTCGAGATGAAAATGACAAGGGATGTCAACAAAGATTACCGGACATATGTAATTAACCATAATGTAAGCAGGTAAGGAAGATCAAGATCAATAATCTACTAAGGATTTTCGGAATATCAAATAGTATTTCAAAGACTTTTGTGAATCACATGGACAACTTGGGATGAGCGGATACTCGGTAAGTGCGACAAATTATCTATAGGGGTATTCAGATGGCAAAGAACTGCAAGGCAGTAGGCACAAAGTATTTTCAAAACAATAGAGAGAATTTTGGGGTATCTTGTAATAATAAGATCAATGAGGAATGATTGTATGAATGGCAAGTGTATGCACTTACCCATAGGGGTTGACGGTGGAAGGGAATTGCAACGGAGATGGGCACAAGGTTCTCAGGAAATCATCGAAAAGTATCTTCAGAATCTTCTGGTGAATCAAGCCATCATCTGGAATGAGGGGCTCTCTGGGAGGAAGTAGTTACGAGAACCTAGAGTTAGAGTTAGTAAAACCTTTAACTAGAATAGAAGAGAGATCATAGTCCTAGAGTATAGACTAGGAATAAAAGATCCTAATACCACCCAATGGTGATGTGGGCCCGTAAGACACACAACCATGTTAGTAAAAGTTTTCTAGTGACTAGACTTTGTCGGATTGTGGGATCCGCAAACCCTCGAGAGGTTCAAACTCTGGGGTGCGTGCGGAGATCTCAACCTACCCAGCCTGCCTACTCGTGATCCTCTGAAGCCTAGCGCGTCGAGCTCAAAGGGACAAGAGACACATCAGTTTTATCCTGGTTCGGGCCACCATTGTGGTGTAATACCCTACTCTAGCATTTTGGTGGGTTGCCTCGAAGGGTTGAGGATGAGCTAGTATAGTGGATGAACAAGCATCACGAGGTGAGGTGTTCTTGAGCTAGTGTGGTGTATGCTAGCTCTACTTGTTTTGATCTCGTCCCCTCTATGGAGGTGGCTAGTCCTATTTATAGTGGCCTTGGTCCTCTTCCCAAATATGAGCGGGAAGGGATCCCACAATGGCCAGACTTGAAAGGGGACAAGTAGTACAGTCTATCCTTACAAAAGTAGTCTCCGCCTGCAAAAAGCCTCTGGTCATGACGCTGCGGTGGGCTCGTCGATGACCTTCGTCCTGCCGTCATGGCGGTCTTCGTCTCGTTGCACCAGAATGGAAACCTTTGGCTCATTCCTCAGGACTCCGCACCTGCGCCCTGCTTCCTTTGCACCGAAAAGTAAACATACGCTCTGCTCCTGCCTGGCGCCCGCCTGGCCTTTGTCGTCATGGCTCACATCAGCTGAGCCTCGCGAGGCACATTGCATAGAACTCTCTGACCCTCAGGAGCCATCCTGAGGAGGCCGGTTCCTTTAGGTGTCTTTGAGAGAGTCCTGGACTAAGGGGTCCTCGGACAGCCGGACTATATACTTTGGCCGGACTGTTGGACTATGAAGATACAAGATTGAAGACTTCGTCCCATGTCCGGATGGGACTCCCCTTTGCGTGGAAGGGAAGCTTGGCGATTCAGATATGTAGATCTCCTTCTCTATAACCGACTCTGTGTGACCCTAGCCCCCTTCGGTGTCTATATGAACCAGAGGGTTTAGTCTGTAGGATGTCAGCAATCATAATCATAGGCTAGCTTCTAGGGTTTAGCCTCTACGATCTTGTGGTAGATCAACTCTTGTAATACTCATATCATCAAGATCAATCAAGAGGGAAGTAGGGAATTACCTCCATCGAGAGGGCCCGAACCTGAGTAAAACATCGTGTCCCCTGCCTCCTGTTACCATTAGCCTTAGACGCACAGTTCGGGAACCCCTACCCGAAATCCGCCGGTTTTGACACAGACATTGGTGCTTTCATTGAGAGTTCCACTGTGTCATTGTAGTAAGGATGGATGGCTCCTTCAATCATCTTCAACGATGCGGTCCAGGGAAGGTTTTCCTTCCCGGACAGATCTTCGTACTCGGCAGATTCGTACTGCGGGCCAACTCGCTTGGCCATCTAGAGCAGATTGATAGCTACCCCCTGGCCATTAGGTCAGGTTTGGATGCTTGAACTACACTGCCGACACCCACGGAGACTTGATCTTCGACGGATTCGAGCCCATGTTACACACGCCGGAGGGTCACGACGGGCATGACTTTGATCTGCCATCGGATACTATTTGGGAGATCGCGCCTGCGGCGGTGCCGGGAATCAATCCGGAGCAGATCACATCCTCTAAGGACGGGTGGATGGACCCTGCCACGAAGGCCGTGCGCTCATCCGCGCTGGAGCCGAACACTGATCCCACCTCCTGTGAGGGTGGCGTCATCGAACCATCAGACTCATCTCCGGCTACAGGATCCGAACCGCGTGCATCCGGGCCTATCGAATCTGATTGGGCACCGGTCATGGAGTTCACCGCCGTGGAAATTTTTCAGCACTCGCCCTTGGGTGAGGTGCTGAACTCATTAAGGTCTCTTTCCTTGTCGATAGATTCTTGGCCGAACTATGTCCGGCTCGAGTGGGAAGCGGATGACGAAGAAATTCGTTCCCCACCCACCACCCACTTAATAGCCACTATCGATGACTTAACCGACGTGCTTGACTTCAACTCCGAAGACATCAATGGTATGGACGACGATGCAGGAGAAGAACAGGAACCACCGTCTATAGGGCGTTGGACAGCCACTTCATCAGACGATATATATATGGTGGACACCCCCAAAGAAAGCAATGGCAATGAGGCAATGGACGATAACCCCTTGGAGAAGCAATCTAAGCACCAGCGTGATAGGCGCCGCTCCAAGCCCCGCCATAGCAAAAATAGCGATACCGTGACAAGAGATAACAATCCGGATGGTGCTGAAGACGAAAACAATCCTGCCCAGCTAGGCTTCGAGCAGGCCAAGCAAGAGGATGGGCAAGCTAGCCCTAAGGAGCAGGCGACAGATGGAGAGTCAGATGATGATAATTACATGCCTCTCTCCGAAGATGAAGTGAGCCTTGGCGCCGAAAAATTCATCGTGCCTGAGGATCCCGTCGAGCAGGAGCTCTTCAAACGCCGGCTTATAGCCACTGCAAAAAGCCTGAAGAAAAAGCAGCAACAGCTTCAAGCTGATCAAGATCTGCTAACTGATAGATGGACCGAGGTCCTCGCTGCCGAGGAATACGGACTCGAGCGCCCTAGCAAAATCTACCGAAAGCGCAGGTTGCTACCTCAACTCGAGGAGGAGGCTGTGAAGCCCATGCTACCAGTGCATGATGCGGCCGAGCGGCCACCCCGTGGCCGCGAGAAAGCGGCGTACTAGCCCGAATTCCAGACCGCACCCCGTCGCCAACCGGACGATAATACCAAGGCCCGGGCTACACGAAGGACCGGCGAGAATCATTGAAAAACAAAGCAGGACAGTCAAGATCGATCTACGGATCATGGGGGCGTGCACCAACGCGTGACAAGGATCGTCACGCCGGATACACTAACAAGTCCGGCCGGGTCGAATACAATGAAGCCCGGCACAGAGGCGCCGCACATCCCCTATGCTTCACTGATGAAGTTATGGATCATGAATTCCCGGAAGGGTTTAAACCTGTGAACATTGAATCATATGATGGTACCACAGACCCCGCGGTATGGATAGAAGAATTTTTCCTCCACATTCACATGGCCCGCGGAGATGATCTACACGCCATCAAGTACCTCCCACTAAAACTCAAGGGACCGTCTCAGCATTGGCTGAATAGCTTGCCGGCAAACTCCATCGGGAGTTGGGAGAACCTGGCAGACGCATTCCTTGAAAACTTCCAGGGCACTTATGTGCGACCACTGGATGCTGATGATCTAGGTCACATAACCCAACAGCCCGGAGAGTCAGCCAGGAAATTTTGGGCCCGGTTCTTAACCAAAAAGAACCAAATTGTCGACTGTCTGGATGCCGAAGCCCTAGCGGCCTTTAAGCATAACATCCGTGATGAGTGGCTTGCCTGACATCTCGGCCAGGAAAAGCCAAAGTCCATGGCAGCCCTCACAACACTCATGACCCGCTTTTGCGTGGGCGAGCATAGCTGGTTGGCTCGTAGCAAGAATACAACAAGCAATCCTGGCACATTGAAAGCCAAGGAGAGCAATGAAAAACCACGGCGCAACAAACACAAGCGTCGCAAAAACGGTGATAGTGCCGAAGACACATCAGTCAATGCCGGGTTCAGCGGCTCCAAGTCCGATCGGCGGAAGAAGCCAGTCAACAAAAACAATTCAGGCCCGTCCAGTTTGGACCGCATACTCGACCATCCATGCCAAATTCATGGCACCCCAGGAACACCGGCCAACCACACTAACAGAGAGTGCTGGGTTTTCAGACAAGCCGGCAGGTCAGATGCTGAAAACAAGGGGAAGGGGTCTCAAAGTGATGACGAGGAGGAGCCCCGATCACTGAATATAGGAGGACAGAAGAAATCCCCCCCAGGTGAAAACGATGAATATGATATGCGCAAGCCACATCCCAAGTGGAAACGTTCACTAAGGGAAGTCCATAAAATCGACCCAAAGTTTAACCCGTGGTCCTCTTGCCCGATCACTTTCCATCGTAGGGACCATCTTACCAGTATCCATCATGGCGGTTCGGCCGCACTGGTCCTCGACCCCATCATTGACGGATTCCACCTCATACGAGTCCTTATGGACGGAGGTAGCAGCCTGAACCTGCTATACCAGGATACAGTGAACAAAATGGGCATCAACCCATCAAGGATCAAGCCCACCAAAACCACCTTTGAAGGTGTCATACCAGGGGTGGAGGCCTGTTGCACGGGCTCAATCACACTAGAAGTGGTCTTCGGATCTCCGGACAATCACTATATCGAAGATTTAGTCTTCTACATCGTCCACTTTTGTAGTGACCATTAGGCACTGCTCGGACGAACCGTGTTCGCTTGGTTCAATGCAGTGCCACATTATGCCTACCGTAAACTAAAGATGCCCGATCCGCGCAGCGTCGTCACGTTTAATGGCAGGCCCGAACTCCCCGTTACTGCAACGGATGGCACCTTCAAGCCGAAACTCGAGTCAGCGGCCAAGCGCCCGGACACCACCAAAGGATTCCGAACTACTACGCGGCAGGATAGCCCGGCTCACCCGGAGCTTAATTAAAAATACTCCAGAAAAAGATAATACAAGCCACATAATGCGGCTCAACCGCCCGGTGGCGCAGAACCATTTCTTGCATTTTCTTTGCAGGTTCACCTTTACGTAGGTAAGGATGGATGGCGTGGAAACAGTCCGAGCGCGTAAGGGAATCTCTAGATATTCCCCTCGCAACTTCCTCACGCCCGATATCAGCAGGTTCCGCAATCATATTTCCTTTTATGACATCATCTATACTCATACACATTGACGTATTATTCAAATACAACATGTGGATTTATGTGATGCTCATCTCCTGCTCTTTCTTATTTAAAACTCTTTTTGTTAAAAGGAGGTTGTTTATCACGATATGCCTTAATATGCCAGGGGCTTCATCATGCCCATACTACGGCAAAAAAGTCCGAACACCTTCACGGTAGTTCGGCACCCTGAACTCATAGCATTATATGCATCAGCTCTGAATCATGTCTTGGGTCAATAGTTGGGTTTGCCCGGCTCCTATGTTTTGGTACCTTACGTTCCGCTATATCGGCTAAGGTAGCACTAGGAGAACTACTGCGATTGTGTCCCGGTTCTTCCAGACGAGCACCTCAGTAGAGAAAGCCGAAAACTAACTGTCATGATGTAGCGAGAGCTGGTCAACTGTTTGAGAGGTTCCAAAATCTTTAAGGATTTCTTCCGCATAATGCCATAACCAATGCAGCGTGCGACGAATTGGCTTTTTCCGATCAGGCGCTTATAGAGCCCCTCATGTGGTCTTCCGAACACCAGGGGCTGCGCCTACCTTCCTCGTAAAATCTCCTATGGCTAAGTGAGAGCGATAAAGCCCTATAGTCCGATTGCCTGGTTCGCTGTGCTGAACACCTCCTTTAGGGACCCAAAACTGGGATAAAGTGTGCTCAGGTTTATCCCGAACACCCCTATACTCACTACGTGGGGGCAGAAGCCGACGACTGACTGCCTCTCAGGATTAATATATGAAACAGCCGCATAGGAGGAAAAACTTGCATACGACAAGCAATAAATAATAACCTTGTTTATATATTACAAAGGACAAACATGACCGTATTCATGGAAATATAATGTCCTTGGTGCATTGCTGCGCTGCAAGGCGGGCCCCTTTCAAGACACCTTCATAATACAGTTCGGGCTTGCGGTGCTCCTTCCCCTCCGGCGGTCCCTCAGTCATTAGCTTTTCGACATCCATCTTCCCCCAATGCACCTTTGCGCGGGCGAAGGCCAGTCGCACACCTTCTATGCAGACGGACCGCTTGATGACTTCGAGTCGAGGGCAGGAACTCACAATCCGCTTCGTGAGCCCGAAGTAACTGCTTGGAATCGGCTCGGCTGGCCACAGCCGGATAATCAAATCCTTCATGGCTAGCTCGGCCGCTTTATGCAATTCAACCAGCTGCTTCAACTGATCGGAAAAAGGCACCGGATAATTCGGCGCCAGATACTGCATCCAGAAGAGCTTATCTGCAGTATTTCTCTCTTCAGCTCAGTAGAATTGGGCGGCGTCAGATATGTTGCGTGGCAGCTCCGCAAATACCCCTGGAGAAATCAGAATTTAAACTCTCAACTTGATTTTCTCCTTTCAAATACTTGCTTTGTACAGAATAAGCCTTACCAGCCGCAATCTGCCTCGCCTCCTAGATTTCCTTCAGGGCACCTTGGGCCTCCCCCCGGGCATCACTTGCGACCTGGCGAGCCTGGGAGAGTTCGGATTCTTTCCCTGCTAAACTCTGCTCCAAGGTCTCGCATCACTGCACGGCCTCTTGAAGCTCTCACTCAGCCTCAATAACTCTAGCCTCGTGTTTCTCACGAAGAGCCTGCTCTGCGGCTGCCGTCTTCTCGGCTTCGGCCACACCCTTCCTGAGAGCCTCAAGTTCGGCCATCGCTCCTAGAGCACATTATAAAAATATTTTCATCATGCACACTTATTCATTTGTGCCACATAAACAAGGTTTCTACATACCTTGATTATCCTCCAGCTGTCTCTTCACTTGGCCAAGTTCTCCTTCGGCCCGCTACAGACTATGCCTCAGTCCAGATACTTCCACAGCATGAGAGGCGACAGTTACTACAGATGTCTGCTGGTTAAAAAGAGTGATAGATGTCATCAAGTAAGTCTCCTGCGAGCATGAATTTGATCCTCAGTTCGGTTCTTTCTTTCACCGAATAGTGTATCAGGGGCTACTATCTATACCATGACACTCTCCCAAAAACTCATGAAACATACCTCAAAGCCTCTTATGAGGCTGATACAGGATTCATTCAGTCCACTCTCAGCGGATTGACTCTTGTCAATCACCGCACCCATGAGGGCACAGTGTTCATCCACGATGGAGGCACCCTTCAGCGCCGCCAATAAAGTATCCGGCGCCACTGGTTGGACAGAGGCAGCCGGTGGAGCAGGCATACCTCCTCTAGTTGACGGAGGCCATCTGTCTGACTCGGGGACCTTTTGGGTCTCTAGAATTGTGTCTGGCCGGGGTCTGAATTCAAGACGACCCCCGCCGTCGACGCCCATGGGAGCTTTCTCTCCCATGTGACCGGCCCCCGGAGTATGGCCTATTGGTGCCGCCTTTGCGACCTTTTCCCCTCCTCTGTGGCCTGGGTCCTTCTGGGCTGAAACCTCAGCTTCATTCATATGCTTGGAGGAGGAGGCCTTCAGGGGTGTTCCGCTCTCCATCGCATCTGAACCCAGCAGATCTTCTGACGAGGATTGTTCGGTGCTGGGCTTCGCCGGACTGAAAAAAGCACGGCTCATATTAGAATGTCATGCCATGAGGAGTCCGGACGCATGAGTGTGTTCGGATTTTATACTCACGAGTTCACTAGGGGCTCGGCCCTGTGATCCCACTCCAGGCTGCTACCGGTGGCGCCAGTGGACTCCTCTGGTAGAGGAGTTTTTCCCCTCTTGGGTGGCTCGGCCTCCAAGGATGGGGAGGCCGTCCTTTTCTTTCTTCCTCCCACGGGGGATTCATCTCCCTCCTCCTCCTCATCCTCTTCGGAGGAATAATGGGTGTTGGAATCTTCGAATCTTGCGTCCGAAGCACCACGATGACGGAGGCCGCCCCTGGTCTTCTTGGCATCCTTTCCGGCCTTCTTCTTCGGTGCCTTGTAAGGCGTCGGGACCAGCATCTTCGTCAGAAGTGGGCCGGTCGGTTCTTCTGGCAGAGGGGCCGGACAGTAGATCCGCCTCGCCTTCTTCGCCCAGCCCTAGGAAATTTGGGGGAAACACTTCAGGCATTTTCTTAAAGAATATGCAAATGAAACATGTGAATTGTCAACAAGCGATCACTTACCGAACTTGCCGGGCGGGATAATTGGTACCCGCGGTCCTCGGCGGAGTCCGGCCATGATTTGCCGGACTTGAAAAGCACCTTCCCGATGTCGTTATGCAAAGAGCCAAAGAGCTCTAACAAGGTTTGGTGCTTGGTCGGGTTGAACTCCCATAGATTGCAAGCCCGATGTTGATAAGGTAGAATCCGGTGAACTAACATCACCTGGACTACATTAACGAGCTTGATGTCCTTTTCTTCCATGTCTTGGATGCACGTCTTGAGCTCAGTTCATGCCCTTCTTGGGCCAGGACGTAAGCCGTAGGGGCGTGCCAGATCTGAACTCTGGGGTGGTGGCCCATTCCTTGCCACGCGGCTCGGTAATGTAGAACCGCTGCTGCTACCACTCCTTGACGGAATCATTAAAAGCACATGTTGGCCATGTGACATTGGGCATCTTGCTCACCATGGCACCTCCGCATTAGGCATGCTTGCCGCTCACTACCTTGGGATTCACTTTAAAAACCTTCAGCCATAAGCCAAAGTGCGGTGAGACGCGGAGAAAGGCCTCGCACACGACGATGAATGTCGAGATATTGAGGAAAGAATTGGGAGGTAGATCATGAAAATCAATCCCATAATAGTACATGATGCCGCGAACAAATGGGTGGAGGGGAAACCCTAGCCCGCGGACAAAATGAGGGAGAAATACCACCCTCTCTTGGGGTTCTGGGGTGGGGACAATTTGTCCCGTCGTCGGAAGACGGTGGATGATTCTCTTAGCCAAATACCCCGCCCCCCGATGCTTTTTTATATCCTTCTCCCGGATGGTAGAGGCCATCCACTTGCCTCCTGCTTTGGATCTGGACATTTTTGGGAAACCTTTTTGATGGAGAAGGCGGACGCTTGAGCGCTAGGGCTTGAGCGAGACGGGACGGATGCGCAGGGGAAGAAGGCGTGAGTGAAAGAGGGAGTTCTTATCCCCTTATAAAGGAACCAGGGATCCTACACCTCCCCACTTGCCCATCAAAATCACTTATTCCCCAAGCGCCACGTTTGATGGCACGGGTGGGTTACCCACGTCCGTATTGATGAGAATCCCGTGATAAGGGGACACGATCTCTGCTTCGACAAGACGTGCCAATAAAGCCGCCTCGCGATATGTGCGGTGGCTGGTTATGAAAAATGGTTTGAATAATGACCGGACTGTGGCGTGATGTCATAAAAAGCTGTCAGCAGATTAGATTTGTGGAAAATTGTGCTCTCTATGGTGGTATGTGGAATTTGTTTTCCAGAGCCGGACACGATCCTTGTGTTCAAAATCTTCTATGGAGTATTCGGAGAAGAAACCCGCCTTGCAATGCCAGAGACAATATGCGCGCCGGACTCATCGTCATTGAAGCCTGGTTCAGGGGCTACTGAGGGAGTCCTGGACTAAGGGGTCCTCGGACAGCCGGATTATTTACTTTGGATGGACTGTTGGACTATGAATTTACAAGATTGAAGACTTCGTCCCGTGTCCGGATGGGACTCTCCTTTGCGTGGAAGGCAAGCTTGGCGATTCGGATATGTAGATCTCCTTCTCTGAAACCGACTCTGTGTAACCCTATCCCCCTCCGGTGTCTATATAAACGGGAGGGTTTACTCCATAGGATGACAACAATCATATTCATAGACTAGCTTCTAGGGTTTAGCCTCTATGATCTCGTGGTAGATCAACTCTTGTAATACTCATATCATCAAGATCAATCAAGAAGGAAGTAGGGTATTACCTCCATCGAGAGGACCCGAACCTGGGTAAAACATCGTGTCCCCTGCCTCCTGTTACCATTAGCCTTAGACGCACAGTTCGGGACCCCCTACTCGAGGTCCGCTGGTTTTGACACCGACAGTCTTGGCGTCGCCCGCCTCGCGAGGCTTGGCCCCTTGCAATGGTCTTGTGGTGTTGGTTTTGACGTCCGGCCGTACCAGGCCGTCGATGGAGCCACGTGGTGGGCTGCAGGCAGGCAGGGCTGGATACTCCCGAATCCAGGACACCGATAGTAGCCCCCGGGCCCAAGGCGTGCTCGGACTTGGCTTCGAGGCGAAGCCAAAGGGTAAGTGCAGAGCGCCGCGGGCCCCAACAGCTCGCGGCCTTGATGACGCGTGGCGATTGATGGGACGTGGGCAGCTCCACTTCCCCATGCTGCCTCGGCAACTGCTTCTGTCTAACAAAAGGGGGGGCGCTGTCAGGACCCCGATCCTATGCCACACCGATCTAGCATGTAACACCTCATATCACATTGCGGCCTCACGCACGGTATTCCCACGGGTGTCGCCTTACCAGGCCCGGGACCGTTTTCGCCTTTTGGCTCACGTATATGATAGTGTCGCTAGCATCCATATGACAAAGAACCCGGGCTAACATGGCTAGTCGTGAACCCAAAGTGGCACTAACTTACAGGGACATGCATACGTGACCCAGCAACGAACATGTCGGTCATCAGTGAGTGAATCTGGGTTGTAGCAGCTGGGTTAGCAGGACTCCGAAGAATCCAGGCTGTAGCAGGCTATCAGAACTCCGGTAGACACCGCGTGACATTTCCCTGAAGGGACAGACACAAGATCGAAGAAGGACACATGCCGGCCAGCCTAAGTGTTCCAGAGCAGTAGCAAGCTACCAAGACTCAGTGGAAGCACTAGGAGACATTTCCCGGTAAGAGAGGCTACCAAGGATAAACAACTAGATAGTTAGATCCCACACATACCAAGCATTTCAATAACATACACACAATATGCTCGATATGTGCAAATACAACATGGCATCACAACATGACTCTACAACTCAAGTATTTATTCAATAGGCTCCAAGGAGCGAGATATTACAAACATGGGTCTCATGACCCAACATTCAGAGCATACAAGTCAAAGCACTTGTGGAAGCTTAACATGTCTGAGTACACACAACTATAAATGAAAAAGGCTGAGAAGCCTGACTATCTACCAGATCCTGCCGAGGGCACAAGATCATAGCTGAGGTAACAAGCTAAAAACATCGAAGTTCACGCAGAACTACTAGCGAGACGGAAGTCTCTCTGCAAAAACATAAAATAGGCAAACATGAGTACAAGTGTACCCAGCAAGAGTTACATCAGAACTAACTACATATGCATCATTATCAACAAAGGGGTGGTGGTGGAGTTTAACTGCAGCAAGCCAGCTTTGACCCGATGGCTATCCTAAACTACGACTGCAAGTAACTCTTTTGAGGTGGTGCACGCGAGTCCACATATACACCATATCAATACACCACTATGGATCCCCTCCTGTCTCCCTACGAGAACGCCATCCATACCACTCACGCTTATCTTGCGCATTTTAGAGTATCCACTTTCACATGTCTATGAACTTTATAGGCAACCCAGAGGTCCTTAACCGTGGATGCCTCTATTCGAATAAATGATGTTAACCCTGCAGGGGTGTACTTCTTCACACACGCTCTCTCCACTTACCGCCATGTACACGTCATGTATCTCAGCAACCTTCAAACGGAAGCCTGGCGAGGGTGTCGGCCACGGCCTACCTAAACACTCAAGTCTCTAGTCCAGGTTTATTGCCTATTCAGGTTCCATCCACAGGGAGTCCGGCCGAGGTTTCCACATACGGCCCCGAACGATGTGTACAGGGTTCTGCGACACCAAATGGGCACCCGGCATACCCAGTCACGTGCCTATGGCATCACAGCCCACCCCTCGGGTCAGCGTTGCGCATGGCCTCCAGCATACTACAAACACCAGAAACTACTTGCAGCTCCTGGACAGAGGACAAGGGTGGTTAAGAAGCCGAGAGAGTCAATTAAGGACCCAATGTGTGGTAGTAACTGTTCATGGCTCACAAACACAGAACTCAGTTCCTGAGGACGGTTTCAATGAGACAACCCACCATGTACTCCTACATGGCCTCTCACCGCTACCTTTACCAAATCATGTTCACACACTTAGCTCTCAACAGTAGGACATGTTCACCACATTCCAATTCATCCTCGATGAATTGGACCTGACTCAACTCTAAGCAGTAGCAGGCATGAAAAAAAGCATTAATGAGTAGGCACATCAGGGCTCAAACAACTCCTACTCATGCTAGTGGGTTTCATCTATTTACTGTGGCAATGATAGGTAATGCAGAGGAAAGGGGTTCAACTACCCCATCATGTAACAGATGAATCGTTGTTGTCCTAATGCAGTAAAAGAGAGCAGGAGAGAGAGAGTAGGATTGTATCGGAATGAACAAGGGGGTTTTGCTTGCCTGGCACTTCTGAAGATAGTATAGTTCTTCATCGGTGTCATCGATCTTATCGCCAGAACAACATCTACCGAACTGGGACAATTACCCGCAATAGAGAGGAAACATAATCAATGCAATGCAAGAATATGATGCATGAATGTGACATGGCAATATGCTGTGATTTGAGCTAATGCAGCTAGCAAAGATTTAAATGGAGTTGGTTTAAACACTAGATTCAAATTTGTACACCACATGAGGCATTTCAAATACCATAAATTCAAATTTTCATATACAGTGGATGTAAGTTGTTCAAAAATGCATGAGAATGCCATAAACAGATTCTTCATATTTTTCAGATAATTTTTCATATATAAATTATCTCATTTGGAGTTAAGGTTTATTTTCTATGATTTTTAGAAGTTCAAACAATTTTCTGGATTTTATAATTCATTTCTGAAATATAAAATCACCAGAAAATTATTATGAGGTCAGCATGACGTAAGCCTGGCATCACTAGGTCAACTGGGCTGCCCTGGTCAAACCTGACCAGTGGGGGCCACTGGTCAGTGACTAACCTGGCTTAGTTAAGGGCCTGGGGCCACAAGTCAGTGACACAAAGTTAGTTAGAGAGGTGATTAACCCCTAATAGTGGTGATTAGCACTAATTAAAACTTAAACTAATTCAGTTAGGGGCCGACCCCACATGTCATTGACTCAGGTGGGGGCTAACCATGGTCAAAGTGGGTCAAACCCACCGGCGACTTGACGCCGGCGAGGCCAGAAACGGTGGAGGGCTCGAGATTGCTCCTCCGGTGTCGAAAAGAGCGGCGGAGAGCATCTACACGGAGCTGGAGAACTCGCGCATCCAACGGTGCAAGCAGCACCTGCAGGGGCGGCCGGAAACAACGACGACGTCGAGGTCAGCGGCGATAGGAGCTCGGGCATCGACGGATTCGTCGCTATGGTGAGCAAGGCGTGCGTTGCTTGGCATCTATGGCGACTGCACGTGCTAACAAGGCTGTTGGGCATGCTAGCATGACCAAAGGGTCATCGGACTGACGCTGAAGACGAGCTCGGGCGGAGGTGAGCTTCGGCCTCGATGAACACGACAGCTACGGTGTGCAAAAGGAAGAGTCGTTAGGGGAAAAATGACCGGAGGCTCACAACGCGTCCATTGAAGTACTCGTTGGGCTCGGGGAAGGCCTGTAGATGACGGAGCGACAACGGGGATCCCGACCCGCGCGGCTCGCGGAAGAAGACGGTGGCATTCAGGATGAAGAAGGGCTTCCCAACCCACGCGGCTCAGCGTGGAGGAGTAGGGCAACAGGGCAGTTCTTTTAGACACGACGGAGAGGCGGGGCAGTGGCTCTGGCCGCAGCGAAAGGCGTCGGTGGCGGTGGGCATGCTCGGCCATGGGGAGGGAAAGCAGAGGAGCGAGGGGGAGAGAGAACCAGAGAGCAAGAGAGGGGCAGAGAGGTGTGTGGCATCTCCAGGGCGACGTCGGGGAGGCAGCGGCAAGCAGGAGGTGGCGCGCACGTGCTCGCGCGCGTCGGGCACACGCCCTCCTGCATACTGGCAGGATGTTGAAGACGGTGGCGGCTGCGGTGGGCTGGGCCGCTAGAGTTGGGCCAGGTTGGCTGCCAGGTGAGCGCCAGGTACTTTCTCTCTCTCTCTCTCCTTTATTTCTGTTTTTCTATTTATTTTTCTCTATTTTAATTTAGCTTGAAAACTAAACCATTTGCTAAAATGCTGAAAATAATTGTGGGCACTTGTGAAATTATTTATAACAGCCCTCAAATACTTCAAGAATTATTTGGACATGTAAATAATATTTATAGTATTTAAATATCAAAATTCAAATACTTATGAATTAATTCAATAACCTAGAGTGTACTAGAAAAATGTGAACCATTTTTGTCAGAGGTTCTAGACCAAGGCAAAGATGATGAACATTTTTGAAGGGCATTTCAGGTTCATTCAAGAAGTATTTTAGTAACCCTAGTCGGATAAGGTGGTGCTTGGGGTTTCTGCCACCCCCATTTCAACTTTAATTGAAACTTAAACATGATGCAATACAAGATGCTAGCACTAAGAATTACCAGAACTAGGGATGTGACAACTTACCCCCACTAAACAAGAATCTTGTCCCGAGATTCATGCGTAGGGTAAAAAGGAAGAGGGGACTTGAACTAACACAATCTTCATGATCCAACTGTCCTCGTCGAAGATATTGATTCATTACATCATATTTAACTTGACAACCTTGCTTTCGAGATCTTCACCCAACACGAGGACAGAAGAGCGAGATAAATCTACAGGGATGGATCATCTTAATGATCACAGGATCAACTCACGGAACGAGATGTAGAAACATCTCTTGAGCTGAGGGACAAAACACATATGAGGAGCGATGGAAAGAAGCAGGTGACGAAGGTTCAGATTAGTAGGCAACAATTCCATGCTTATAAGATGGTGGATGGTTTCAAAATAGCGAGGAGATAATCGCCATGATTCCATAACTGGACACCTTGGGGGGTGACTCGTAGAAATATTCCCTTGAGTGGAAAAAAGAATTTCTTTTGATATAGAAATCATTGAAACTCTCTAAACCAGCCCAAGGAAAATCACAAACGATCGTTTGAAGGAGTTCGGGAGAACGGCGCACTTGGGCTAGAATGGATGATGTGGACTACCTTGTTGAAGAAAACACAATGGATGATTTTTTCTTATCATCGGAAATGGATGGGACTCATGGTAAGTCCACTTTTGAAGATGATCCTGGACAGCAACTGCTGAGAAGGGCATCCCATGGAAAATTGGCACGATGGGGTGCAAGCTGGGAACAAAATACAAATGTTGGGAATGTTCCAACCATCATATCCGCGTGAGATTCAGATCTGGTTAGAAACAGGATACTTCAGACTCACATGTCTGAAAAGAAGGGTTGCAACACAAATCGACGAGATAACGTGTAACACCCCAAAAATTTAACCAAATTTTTGGAAATTAAAATTTTTCCAGGAGTAAATTTTTTTTCCTTTTGGATTATTTCTGTGGAGTTCAGAGCATCTCTTTTAGTATTGAAGATAATTATTTTTCCTAGTGGAGCTTTCCCAGATATTAAACTTCTATGCTCTCTGTATAACTATTTCTAAATCAGTAGATTCATTTATAAAATTATTTCACCCTGAGCTTTAATCATTAAAATGACTTGTTTGAGTTTTGGAGCTCTTTTTCTACTTCAACCAGTTGATAAACTTAGCTAAAAATTCAACCAAAATTTGGAGACATCATGTGAGGTCTCTAAAACATTTCTGTGCAATTATATAACTATTTCATTGCATATTATGAGTTTTGTGCCTGTTTTTCTTCTCTGGTCCAGTGGACAGCTTTGCACTGCAACCCATTTAAATAATTCCCTAGAGCCCCCACCAAAATTATGGGATGTCAGTAGCAGCATATGATTCCACTTTATGCAAAAACCCAGTGTTGTTGTTTGAAATTTTTGAGTGAATCAACATCATTTTCATTCTGGACCAAACCTGTGCTTTCTACTGCAACCCCATTCTTTCTTGCTCAAGTGACCTTGTGTCTTTTCATGCTTGTAGCCAACCCTGCAAAACCCCTAAGTCCAAGAGCATGCACTCTTTGGAGCACTCTTAGCCCATGTAATGATGCCATCTACTCCCTGTCCAGAAGTGTAGTTTGGCAAAACTTGCATTAGCAAGTTTCCCCTTTTTGCAAACTAACTTCACCACTCTCTCTTACATCCATAGAGACACTAATCTGGAGAATTTGGCCACTCCAAGAACTACCTAGGTGCTTTTGGCATTTTGTCAAACACCCTGAGTGCACAGCCAGTTTTGGCATGAATTCAAGTTTACATGGTGAACTTGAGCCCCTGACCAATCCACCATGTCCCTCAGTCCCCTTGCTAAGCCTAGACTAGTTCTGTTAATTGCCAGCCTCAACCGCAACTTCTAGGATGCCCTGGCATTTCGTCGAGCATGTCCCGGGCGTGCTCTGGGCACGCCCAGAGCGTGCGTTTGGCACCCGTGCGCCCGAGACGCCGCGTCGCACCCCGCACCCAAATCCGGCCCGTGACTGGCCCCAGCCAGCACGCCGTGTCCCCTTGCATCGCCACACCACCCCGACCAACCTGGCACCCCACAGTGCCGCCGTCAGGACGGCCGTGGTGGCTAGCTGACGGTCGCTTGCAGGCCCGGCCATGGCAGCGCCGCCCAAGCCGCCAACGCTTGCCACCTGCCTCCTAGAACAGTGCGTGCCCATCCGCAATCGTGTCCACTAGCGCTCATCGCCGCCTCATCGCCCTAGCTACAGCAGGGCGGTTCGCCGTCATCCTTATCGCCGGCCTCCTCGGAACCGACCTCCAGCACCTATATATAGAGACCCCGAGCTCAAACACGCACACATGCAGCCTCACACCGTCCCACCCGTGCCGCCCTAGCCGTCAATCATTGAGAAAGGGTCGTCTCCTTCCTCTCCGGCAACTCCAGCCGCCACCACTGACTCGCTCAGTCCAGCGCCACCAAGGCCTCCCCCTCTCCACTCTCTCCACCACGAACTTTCCCTTTCTCCCATGAGCACGTTCCCCTACTCGATTTTGGTCGAAAGCCACTGCTGCCTCAAACTCACTTTCTCCGACGACCACCGTCCGCCGCGGAGCTCACCGCCGGCAGCCCCGACCACCCCAGAGAGCAAAGTGACCACCGGAAGGACCGCCCCGGTCTTGCGGTTCCATCCCGACCATATGGAGCCCACGAGGAGCCGCCGTTCGCCGGCAACGATCGCCGGAATCCCTGCCTCTGCCCGGCCCGAGGAAGAAGAGGGAGGGAGACCAGTCAAACCTGACCAGCGGGCCAGGCGGGCCCACTGTCAGTGACTCATGCGCAGCCATGCTGGATAAGTGAAAGCGCATTTCCAGAATGCGCCTTCGACGTGTACGTATTTTTCGAAACGTTTTCTTTCTGTTTTTATTTTTTAAATATCAGATTTTTGACCAAACTTTGACTGGCTGTATCTTTTAAAATACAGCTCCAAATGAATTAATTCTTTTTCCTACCTCTTTCAAATATTGTCTAGTTTATTTTAAGATTTATTTGAAAAAATTTCAGGACAACTTTTTGTGATGTTTTGTTTTTGTGTGTTAATTCATATATATTCTTTTAAATAGGATTTTTGAAGATTTCAAGATGTTTTGGATGCACCCTTCTTTCCCATGACCTGAAGGCAAGCATTCTGAACCCTGGTGAAATTTATGTGTGTGTTGTTTGAATCGGTGACAGCACCACCGCGACACGTGCATACGTCATTTTATGTGAGGAAGTGATCCTACTTATGAGTGCATTTTCAATGAGTTTATGCTACTGATGTTGACATGGTTTGTGATGGAAATCACCGTCATACGCCTTTCATGCATACCGGAAGGGAAGCCGGGAAGGCCTCTGTCTTGGGAAGACACGGTCTTGTCTCTAGTTCCCCGTCGAGACGGTCGTGTCCGGTATGGCATGAGGGGTATGTCGCGTGATGTTTCTATCTGTTATTTGAAATATGTGCATTGTTATACTAACCATGCAGGATATAATACAACCTCCTGAGTCGACCGTAGATCGAGTCTTGTGCCAGTAACCCCCATACTTGCTTCGTACTACCACTCGTCTCTATGATTAGTAGGGTACGGTTCATTAAGTTGTCAACCCCTTTCCAGCACACACCGTACAGAGTGGCCGTAGTGGAAGATACTCGAGGCATCCGGTAGTAATGCCACCTGGTCCGGGAGCATGGGTGTTTCGGTTGTAGCCGAAGGGGGTAGCTTCCCCAGTTTTGCGCGTGGTATAAATTTGTGATCCCATGTTACGTCGAGGTTGTAGCCTCCCCACTTAGAGTTTGCTTGACAGGTGTCGTGGGTGATTCTAGACACGTGTGAGTTAAGCTGGTGTGTGCAAGTTAGGTGTGTTTTCAACAAAAAGACCGTAGACGGAATTAGTCCCGATGGACTAAAGAAATCTGTTACTCGCGGGTAAAGAGTACACCCTCTGCAGAGACTAAACCTATTCGAATAGCCGTGTCCATGGTTAAGGACTACAGTCTGGGATGGGTCAAGTGTCGGTCTTAGTGTCGGTCTTCGGAGGTGAAACTATTAAATCAGAACTGATATTACAACTTGTGACATGTGATAATGATGAGTATTATTTTTGTTGTGGACTAACCTGTGATATTTTTGGTATTATCGAATATCTTTGGGATGGTTCTACCTCCAGGATATTCACTATGATTTTCATTTCTTTTAAAGCCCTTTATGTGGTGTCGCTCAGACACCCGACTGTGGCATTTCTTTTAAAGCCCTTTATGTGGTGTCGCTCAGACGCCCGACTGTGGTATTTATTTTAAAGCCCTTTATGTGGTGTCGCTCAGACGCCCGACTGTGGCATTTCATTTAAAGACCTTTATGTTGTGTCGCTCAGACGCCCGACTGTGGCATTTCTTTTAAATCCCTTTATGTGGTGTCGCTCAGACGCCCGACTGTGGCATTCCTTTTAAAGCCCGTTATGTGGTGTCGCTCAGACGCCCGACTGTGGCATTTCTTTTAAAGCCCTTTATGTGGTGTCGCTCAGATGCCCGACTGTGGCATTTCTTTTAAAGCCCTTTATGTGGTGTCGCTCAGATGCCCGACTGTGGCATTTTTGTTATTTATTTCATAATTTTAATATTTTATGTTATTGCATATTTATATTTTAACATGCTCGTACACATCAGAGTTTTATTTATCATTGGTGAATGACGTTATGTTCATATAATATTTTTCAGCACATCACTGTCATATTATGCCTGTGTTCATAATGTTTGCGAGTACATTCAAAGTACTCATCGGCTTGTCCCTGGCTATTGTCTTGGCCAGATTTTTCTTGCGCGGAGATGAGCGACCATGTCGACAGACCCGGAACTTAAGCAACGGTGATAGCAGCATCGCCAAGATAGGAGCTAGCCTGGTCAGCTGTTCCCGTGGGAAATGGAGTCCCATAGACACTGATGAATCACAAACCGCTTCCGCCATCAACCATTAGAAACCATTTGTTGTACTCACAGACCAGAATGGTCTTGTACTACATATTTTGTATTTGCTTGGTATTTCTGTATCAAGTTGGTGCATCATCAGCTAACAGTTATCCTGGGGCTGATGAGTACAAAGGCCATTTTCTGGGAATTAATACCCGGAGAATCGGTCGCCACAGACTTGGTACCAGAGCCAGGCTGACCATTGGCTAACCCTATCTTAGCCAGGTCAGATAACTTAGGTAAACCAACCTAACAGACCCTAACCAAAACCCCAGCCAAGCTTCTCGTGCAAGATAGCCACACAGTAATCCCGACACTTTTGGCAGTCGGTTCCCAACCTATCAGTCTAGCCTGTCGATCACACGCCAATGACTGATGGCAAAAATGTCTCATTCGCAAGTGTGCAAAGGAAGACTCCATTCCCTTTTCTATAAAAAGGGCACGCTAACCTCAACCCGGCCCAGCACAGCCTCTTCCCTAACCTAGCCATAATGCCTGGTCCCATAGTGCACAATGAGAGCACAACAACCAATTTTGGAGGTTTCGTGACCATACTCGCAAACCTCACCCATCGTGCCTACGCGTTAGAAGAGTCCCCAGAATATGTTGTGTACCAAGGGCCCATGAGCGGTGAAGACCGCCAATTCTGGGCCACTGTGCACATCTACGGTAGGGGTTTGTCGCCAGAACGCCCCTACAGGTTTACCGGAAGAACAACTTCCTTCGAGCCACAAGCCATCCAGCTAGCCGCTCGAGGAGCTATAGTTCAACTCCGGCAGTTGTCGCCTAGAGTTAACTGTCGCTTGTTCTACTACTACCCCAGGCGTGAAGGGTATGGTAGACCACCCCAAGTTGCCAACGGAGACCACGAGACGGATCCCGCGTTGTTGCACCTAGTGCGCTATGTAAGTGCACTAGAGGCAGTGTTTGATCAAATCACTATTGATCTGATCGCAGCTCGAGGAGAGCTGGTTCGCCGAGCCCCGGCAAGCAGGGAAGCCGAGTCCGACGCCGACAACCCAGTCGTGCTGTTTGGACACCCGATCGAGACCCTGAGGTCAGCTCCAACCAGCGGCCAAGGTGTCTTGATGACCCCAGAAGTGCTTCGTCACCTTTTGGGAGCACACTCCAACGGGATTGTGGCCAACAATCCCCGCGATGGTCATCATCGCTACCCCGACCCTGTAGTTCCTCCGCCATCTCCGACTAATCCCAGCAGTGGGACACATGTAGAAGCCTCGACATCCACCAGACGCGCCCGTTTAGACGTAAATGAGGTAGACTAAGCTGTACGAGTAGTGCCGAGTCTCAGTGTATCCCCGCTTTGTAATCACGTAATCTTGTGTATTAACGCAGCCTGTCGTTGTGCCCCTGTTTTAATGGTAGCCTCGCGTATTTTTGTCAGCACATAGTGCACATTTTCCGGGCACAGCTACCAAAACCAACCCCGACGACACGCACAGTAACATGTCTCTTTATGAGATATGTATATCTCCTGACACTGACCCCGTCCTTTGGAGCTAATCTGGCATATTTATTACCTTTCACCATGGTAAATAAATCAGCCCAGACGCTATATAAGAAGGCTCTCTTGTGACCTTACCCAGCAACCCTCACCTCATGCACCATTCTCACAGCCATTTCTTGCCATGCCGAGCCCTAGTATTTATTGGAGAACCCCAAATGCAACCCCAGGTAGCTTTGTCAAAATATTGTGGGACTTTACCTGCAGTACCATGGGTTCTACCCAGCCACCCCAGTACGAGCTGTTCAAATCGAGAATCACCCCTTCCACCTTGGAATATTGGTCAGCAGTACACATTCCTCCCGTAGACACCAACCAAGATCCAACGGAGGTTTCCTTCATGGGGAAATCTATGCCAACCCCACGTTTGGCCATAGAGGCTGTTGCGAACGAAGCAATAGCTCGTCTTCGATCCGCAGTGCCCTATGCCCGCGAGCGAGGATATTATTACTTTCCGAGCCGTGTAACGCCCGGGGGAGTAACATCTTTCCCCGTTGGGCGGATTGAGAGAGACCCAGTACTGGCCAACCTCATCCAGTACATCATCGCACAAGAGCATTTGAATCAGCGAGTGATGGATTATCTCAAGAAACTCACTGATCTGAACCCTTAGATTGCAATCGGCAGACCACTGAGGCCCGATCCGGAGAGACTCATACGTCGACTGATCAATCCACTTCCTCCGATAGAAGAGGAGTGCGTTCCACTACCAGAGACTTTTCCTCGAGACCCTGTCCAGTTACCATTCTCATCTTAGAAGTCACTGATGTATTTGTTATTTCAGCATTTACTATTATGTTGTAACTTATGCATGGTACCTCGAATTTGTGCGACGAGTTAAGTATTTAGTTTTTTACGTTTGTGAGTGGTTTTCTTCGTGAGCAACCTGTGTAACCGTGAAAAATCCTGGAGTGAGATTTTCTTCTTCTAGAATTTGCTGCATCTTTTATCCTCTCGCTGCATGGATTATTTGTTTTATTTCACGCAGCACCACGGCAGCAGACCCACAACCACTCGGACTCTTACACTACCTGAAATACATGCAACCATGTTGCATCTCACCAACCACCCTTCTAAGCACTCCACATGCCGCCAAGGGAGTGATTAGCAGATAATCATCCGGACACTATCCACCTCCAACACATCGATAACGGTAAAACACTCAGGATTATGCCTAATCCTCGTGATCACCGCCACCACGGAGAGCCAACACCCGAGCGGCAGCATCACAATGATCATCATAGATCATCGTGCACAGGAGCACCAAGAGCCCCAGCACTGCCGCCAGGCCTCCATACACCAGGATCATGTACCAGTCCGGCACCGTCTCCGCCATTGGAACCTCGTCTCGAGCTCCGGTGAGCGGTAATGGAGGAGAAGAAGAAGGAGAAGCGAGGCCAGGTGCGAAGATGAAGTAGGAGCATCGCAGTCGTTTTATAGCTCAGGATCGATGGACGGTGGACGAAGTCCACCAGCGCCGCTCATCGCCAGATCGCCGGTGTTCGGAGGCGAATCCACGAGCAGTGCCGACAGCGCACTGGCCCGCGACGTGAGTGCACACTGCACCGACAGCAAGCACGCCGCGCACTACCGCAGTACGGCCTAGATGCCCTACGCTCTAGTCGTCGCCGGTGGAGAAAGCCGGGAAAACGCGTGGGAGAGAGGAAGAAGAGAGAGCCAGAGAGACTGACAGTGGGCCCTGGTCCCACCTGTCAGCTAGAGGGAGCACTGTGCTCTCGGGTACGACCAACGTATCGTTGAATTTAGAATTTATTCTAAATTCACTACGTCCCGCGTAGAAATCACTCGTTGTCCGGAACGTGGAATTTCTCCACACAACGCCAGTGCCCACACTGTAGTAATTCACCACTTATTGCCCTCTCACTGTAGCCTCTTTTTACCGCTTATGTAAATGATCTTTTGATCTAGTAAAAGTGTTTTCTTTTGTTTCACAAACCTTAGCAAATCTCGAGGATGAAATTTTTTTAAGGGGGTTAGTAATTGTAACACCCCAAAAATTTAACCAAATTTTTGGAATTAAAATTTTGCCAGGAGTTTTAAATTTTTTCCTTTTGGATTATTTCTGTGGAGTTCAGAGCATCTCTTTTAATATTGAGGATAATTATTTTTCCTAGTGGAGCTTTCCAAATATTAAACTTCTATGCTCTCTGTATAACTATTTCTAAATCAGTAGATTTATTTATAAAATTATTTCACCCTGAGCTTTAATCATTAAAATGACTTGTTTGAGTTTTGGAGCTCTTTTTCTACTTCAACCAGTTGATAAACTTAGCTAAAAATTCAACCAAAATTTAGAGACATCATGTGAGGTCTCTAAATCATTTCTGTGCAATTATATATCTATTTCATTGCATATTATGAGTTTTGTGCCTGTTTTTCTTCTCTGGTCCAGTGGACAGTTTTGCACTGCAACCCATTTAAATAATTCCCTAGAGCCTCCACCAAAATTATGGGATGTCAGTAGCAGCATATGATTCCACTTTATGCAAAAACCCAGTGTTGTTGTTTGAAATTTTTGAGTGAATCAACATCATTTTCATTCTGGACCAGACCTGTGCTTTCTACTGCAACCCCATTCTTTCTTGCTCAAGTGACCTTGTGTCTTCTCATGCTTGTAGCCAACCCTGCAAAACCCCTAAGTCCAGGAGCATGCACTCTTTGGAGCACTCTTAGCCCATGTAATGATGCCATCTACTCCCTGTCCAGAAGTGTAGTTTTGGCAAAACTTGCATTAGCAAGTTTCTCCTTTTTGCAAACTAACTTCACCACTCTCTCTTACATCCATAGAGACACTAATCTGGAGAATTTGGCCACTCCAAGAACTACCTAGGTGCTTTTGGCATTTTGTCAAACACCCTGAGTGCACAGCCAGTTTTGGCATGAATTCAAGTTTACATGGTGAACTTGAGCCCCTGACCAATCCACCATGTCCCTCAGTCCCCTTGCTAAGCCTAGACTAGTTCTGTTAATTGCCAGCCTCAACCGCAACCTCTAGGATGCCCTGGCATTTCGTCGAGCATGTCCCGGGCGTGCTCTGGGCACGCCCAGAGCATGCGTTTGGCACCCGTGCGCCCGAGACGCCGCGTCGCACCCCGCACCCAAATCCGGCCCGTGACCGGCCCCAGCCAGCATGCCGTGTCCCCTTGCACACCACCCCGACCAACCTGGCACCCCACAGCGCCACCGTCAGGATGGCCGTGGCGGCTAGCTGTTGGCCGCTTGCAGGCCCGGCCATGGCAGCGCCGCCCAAGCCGCCAACGCTTGCCACCTGCCTCCTAGAATAGTGCGTGCCCATCCGCAATCGTGTCCACTAGCGCTCGTTGCCGCCTCATCGCCCTAGCTACAGCAGGACGGTTTGCCGTCATCCTTATCGCCGGCCACCTCGGAACCGACCTCCAGCAGCTATATATAGAGACCCCAAGCTCAAACACGCACACAGGTAGCCTCACACCGTCCCACCCGTGCCCTCCTAGCCGTCAATCATTGAGAAAGGGTCGTCTCCTTCCTCTCCGGCAACTCCAGCCACCGCCACTGACCCGCTCAGTCCAGCGCCACCAAGGCCTCCCCCTCTCCACTCTCTCCACCAGGAACTTTCCCTTCCTCCCGTGAGCATGTTCCCCTACTCGATTTTGGTCGAAAGCCACTGCTGCCTCAAACTCACTTTCTCCGACGACCACCGTTCGCCGCGGAGCTCACCGCCGGCAGCCCCGACCACCCCAGAGAGCAAAGTGACCACCGGAAGGACCGCCCCGGTCTTGCGGTTCCATCCCGACCATCTGGAGCCCATGAGGAGCCGCCGTTCGCTGGCAACGATCGCCGGAATCCCCGCCTCTGCCCGGCCCGAGGAAGAAGAGGGAGGGAGACCAGTCAAACCTGACCAGTGGGCCAGGCGGGCCCACTGTCAGTGACTCAGGCGCAGCCACGCTGGATAAGTGAAGCGCATTTCCAAAATGCGCCTTCGACGTGTACGTATATTTCGAAACGTTTTCTTTCTGTTTTTATTTTTAAATATCAGATTTTTGACCAAACTTTGACTGGCTGTATCTTTTAAAATACAGCTCCAACTGAATTAATTCTTTTTCCTACCTCTTTCAAGTATTGTCTAGTTTATTTTAAGATTTATTTGAAAAAAATTCAAGACAACTTTTTGTGCTGTTTTGTTTTTGTGTGTTAATTCATATATATTCTTTTAAATAGGATTTTTGAAGATTTCAAGATGTTTTGGATGCACCCTTCTTTCCCATGACCTGAAGGCAAGCATTCTGTACCCTGGTGAAATTTATGTGTGTGTTGTTTGAATCGGTCACAGCACCACTGCGACACGTGCATACATCATTTTATGTGAGGAAGTGATCCTACTTATGAGTGCATTTTCAATGAGTTTATGCTAATGATGTTGACATGGTTTGTGATGGAAATCACCGTCATACGCCTTTCATGCATACCGGAAGGGAAGCCGGGAAGGCCTCTGTCTTGGGTAGACACGGTCTTGTCCCTAGTTCCCCGTCGAGACGGTCGTGTCCGGTATGGCATGAGGGGTATGTCGCGTGATGTTTCTATCTGTTATTTGAAATATGTGCATTGTTATACTAATCATGCAGGATATAATACAACCTCCTGAGTCGACCGTAGATCGAGTCTTGTGCCAGTAACCCCCATACTTGCTTCGTACTACCACTCGTCTCTACGATTAGTAGGGTACGGTTCAGTAAGTTGTCAACCCCTTTCCAGCACACACCGTACAGAGAGGCCGTAGTGGAAGATACTGGAGGCATCCGGTAGTCATGCCACCTGGTCTGGGAGCATGGGTGTTTCGTTTGTAGCCGAAGGGGGTAGCTTCCCCAGTTTTGCGCGCGGTATAAATTTGTGATCCCATGTTATGTCGAGGTTGTAGCCTCCCCACTTAGAGTTTGCTTGACAGGTGTCGTGGGTGATTCCAGACACGTGTGAGTTAAGCTGGTGTGTGCAAGTTAGGTGTGTTTTCAACAAAAAGACCATAGACGGAATTAGTCCCGATGGACTAAACAAATCCGTTACTCGTGGGTAAAGAGTACACCCTCTGCAGAGACTAAACCTATTCGAATAGCCGTGTCCATGGTTAAGGACTACAGTTTGGGATGGGTCAAGTGCCGGTCTTAGTGTCGGTCTTCGGGGGTGAAACTATTAAATCAGAACTGATATTACAACTTGTGACATGTGATAATGATGAGTATTATTTTTGTTGTGGACTAACGTGTGATATTTTTGGTATCATCGAATATCTCTGGGATGGTTCTACCTCCGGGATATTCACTATAATTTTCATTTCTTTTAAAGCCCTTTATGTGGTGTCGCTCAGACGCCCGACTGTGGCATTTCTTTTAAAGCCCTTTATGTGGTGTCGCTCAGACGCTTGACTGTGGCATTTCTTTTAAAGCCCTCTATGTGGTGTCGCTCAGACGCCCGACTGTGGCATTTCTTTTAAAGCCCTTTATGTGGTGTCGCTCAGACGCCCGATTGTGGCATTTCTTTTAAAGCCCTTTATGTGGTGTCGCTCAGACGCCCGACTATGGCATTTCTTTTAAAGCCCTTTATGTGGTGTCGCTCAGATGCCCGACTATGGCATTTTTTTATTTATTTCATAATTTTAATATTTTATGTTATTGCATATTTATATTTTAACATGACCGTACACATCAGAGTTTTATTTATCATTGGTGAATGACGTTATGTTCATATAATATTTTTCAGCACATCACTGTCATATTATGACTGTGTTCATAATGTTTGCGAGTACATTCAAAGTACTCACCGGCTTGTCCCGGGCTATTGTATTGGCCAGATTTTTCTTGCACGGAGATGAGTGACCATGTCGACAGACCCAGAACTTAAGCAATGGTGATAGCAGCATCGCGAAGATAGGAGCTAGCCTGGTCAGCTGTTCCCGTGGGAAATGGAGTCCCATAGACAGTGATGAATCACAAACCGCTTCCGCCATCAACCATTAGAAACCATTGTTGTACTCACAGACCAGAATGGTCTTGTACTACATATTTTGTATTTGCTTGGTATTTCTGTATCAAGTTGGTGCATCATCAGCTAACAATTATCCTGGGGCTGATGAGTACAAAGGCCATTTTCTGGGAATTAATACCCGGAGAATCGGTCGCCACATAACGTTGCGAGACTCTCGGGAGATGAACTACGATAGCAAGCTCCAAAACATAAGCTGGTTCTGCTACATACATGTAAAAACGTTGTCCAAGACAAGCATGACCACATAGTAGTCTTACAACGAAACACTACCGAGTTCTGATTGGGAAACATCATTGCGGAGAGCGAAGTCCTGCGCATGTACCTTTGGGTCATTAAGGATTAGCACTTAAGAACTTCTTTTCCTTGAACAAATCAATCAGTGTCTTGGTATGCAAGGGATTCACATAGAATGAAGATTGCAAGTCTCCAGACCATAGAATACTTCGCACATATGCATGACTGACTAGGGATGATTCCAGAGGAAGCGAAACAACTTTCTCAAATTCATGGCGGCAAGTTGCATCATATGTACGTGAATTAGAGGAAGTCACTTCTTCCATCAAAACGTAAACTTCATGAGCTAGGACGAAGAAAATGCTTTCAAAAGTTTCCAACGCTAACTTAGATGTTCAACATGAATCATGGACAAGATGAAGATGTTGTCAATGGGCTCAACAACAAACCATCCATGCTTCCATATATATGGAATTCCACAATTAAGTGAACATGGTGATAGCATTGGTCAGACCAAAGGATGTAATGGTGTATGCCCGAGGGATCAACCACGAGTAAGACAACATTACGAACATCATTGGTTCTGATTTGATTTGAGGATAGCCCACACTCAAATCAAAGTTTGGACAAGACAATAGATCCAATAACCGATCACGAGGACCAATCGATGAAGATATCATCTTTCTTCAACACACACAAATATCTCCCTTGAAATGAACTAAGCTGGCAATCTTTTATCCTCCAACTCTCCAAGTTACTGTTTAGCTTTACCAACTAGCTCAGGGGTATCCAACATAGATTCTTGGAGAAGGGGCGGTTTATAAGAAACCAACTTGATCACGAACTCAACATAGCGGTCAGGTGACAACCTGGTGATACTTCCGAGAAGATATTCGGAAAATCATGAACCACCAATATGTTATTAAGCTCGAGAACAATATTGCCTTTCGGAGCAAGACGATATGATCAAATGAGCGAGGGAATGACACAATCCTAACTCATTGATCGGAGAGTGCACCGAAAATAAGGACTAGGTAGCACGATCATCCTTAGAGTGATGATTCAATAACCAACATGCTAAGAATGAGGTCATTGTCCTTTAACTACCAAGCAACAAAGTTGCCAGGAGTATTGATTTCACACATCATAGTTCACCTACCGGAATTCCGGTTGCAACAACACGAGAACCGACAAATGAATAATGAGGGCGAGGAGTATCACTTTATCAAGAGTTCATAGGATGGTGTGCAATTCCCATGCTATTCTTGATATAAAAGATGGTAATAATTCAAGGTAGAACAGAATCAACAGCTGAATTAGCAATTTGATTTGCGGAGCACAACTAGTTTGACCCAATCCTGGGTATGGATGAGGTTCTGGAGTTTGTTTCTCCTAGTCATTCCAGAATAGAATGGCTTGACGGACCACAAGAGTAATAGGCATCGATAAACGAATGCACGCATACTCTTGACTAACAATTGATATACGGGGATCAGAATACAACTAAGGAGGGACAACTTGAGGAACATATAACTTTCTGAGTTGTAGATGCATAGATTAGTATGTCGAACCAGGTTCAACAGGTTTCTTCCGGATAACCCATGCGGAGAAGGTAGATCTGGCAGAGTCACAACATAGAATCGAGAAATCGTCAAGAGCACTCTGGTTGTGATCTTTCGGTTCTGCGAGGAATTTCTGCCATATTGGTTCATGGTATTGGAAGAAGGATTTACCACGGACCTCGAGGACTATCGCCAAGGTTACTAATAACCTAAGGAACAAGAAAAACAATATCAACACGAGGTAAGTAGGGTGAATCTCGGGTTGAAAAACCCAGGAGTATAATACCTACTACTAAGTGGCATCACAGGATGCTTTTGAGAATAAAGGCCAGAATCATCACACTGGGCCACAAGTCATGGCTAGATTACTAGATGATCCCCTAAGACACCTAGGTTCATAATAATAGCTCCAACATATACGTCGAGGCAATAGAGTACCTCAACTCACCGTTTAGTGTGGTTAACCTGGCCAGAAACGTCATCGAAAACAGAGGGAAAGGTTTGCAATTGCATCAGATTATTTAGAAACCTGGGATGACTCGGACAGCATAACGGCTGTAAATGCTCAAAAAGATTGGAGACATCCTGCAAAATGGTGGCTTAACCACTCGATCATCATGATATCAAGGTTCTGAGATCAACTATGAGCACACGGAGATAGTAGGAACTGAATTGAGGCTTGAATTCACCAATCCTATAAGTCTATAGATTAGTAACACGTGATCCTAATAGAAAGAAGAGAAAGCCTAGTTCCTTAACCCCCGTAGGAAAGATAAGATGACTCAGATCCGAAGGGCATAGGGTAAAGGACTAAAAAGAGCCTTACGTTCCATCCCACAATCAATTCCCTTATATAACTAAAGAATTTGTAGACTCAACTTCGACTAGTTTGGCTTGGTAATCCTACCGGTAGTCAGGCTATGATACCAAAGCTGTCATGACCCCGATCCTATGCCACACCGATCTAGCATGTAACATCTCATATCACTTTGCGGCCTCACCCATGGTATTCCCACGGGTGTCTCCTTACCGATTGCGCCTTTTGGCTCACGTATATGATAGTGTCGCTAGCATCCATATGACAAAGAACCCGGGCTGACATGGCTAGTCATGAACCCAAAGTGGCACTAACTTACAGGGACAGGCATGCGTGACCCAGCAACGAACATGTCTGTCATCAGCGAGTGAAGCCGGGCTATAGTAGCTGGGCTAGCAGGACTCCGGAGAATCCGGGCTGTAGCAGGCTATCAGGACTCCGGTAGACACCCCGTGACATTTCCCCGAAGGGAGAGATACAAGATTGAAGAAGGACACCCGCCGACCAGCCTAAGTGTTCCGGAGCCGTAGCAAGCTACCAATGCTTAGTGGAAGCACTAGGAGACATTTCCCAGTAAGAGATGCTACCAAGGATAAACAACTAGATAGTCAGATCCCACACATACCAAGCATTTCAATAACATACACACAATACGCTTGATATGTGCAAATACAACATGGCATCACAACATGACTCTACAACTCAAGTATTTATTCAATAGGCTCCGAGGAGCAAGATATTACAAACATGGGTCTCATGACCCAACATTCAGAGCATACAAGTCAAAGCACATGCGGAAGCTTAACATGTCTGAGTACAGACAACTATAAATGAAAAAGGCTGAGAAGCCTGACTATCTACCAGATCCTCCCGAGAGCACAAGATCATAGCTGACGTAACAAGCTAAAAATGTCGAAGTTCACACAGAACTACTAGCGAGACGGAAGTCTCTCTGCAAAAACATAAAATAGGAAAATGTTAGTACAAATGTACCCAACAAGAGTTACATTAGAACTAACTACATATGCATCATTATCAACAAAGGGGTGGTGGTGGAGTTTAACTGCAACAAGCTAGCTTTGACCCGGTGGCTACCCTGAACTACGACTGCAAGTAACTCTTTTGAGGTGGCGCACGCGAGTCCACATATACACGATGTCAATACACCACTATGGATTCGCTCCCGTCTCCCTACGAGAACGCCATCCATAGCACTCACGCTTATCTTGCGCATTTTAGAGTATCCACTTTCACTTGTCTATGAACTGTATAGGCAACCCAGAGGTCCTTAACCGCGGACTCGGCTATTCGAGTAGATGATGTTAACCCTGCAGGGGTGTACTTTTTCACACGCGCTCTCGCCACTTACCGCCATGTACACATGATGTATCTCGGCAACCTTCAAGCAGAAGCTTGTCGAGGGTGTCGGCCACGGCCTACCTAAACACACAAGTCTCTAGTCCAGGTTTATGGCCTATTCAGGTTCCATCCACAGGGAGTCCGGCCGAGGTTTCCACATACAACCCCGAATGATGTGTACAGGGTTCCGCAACACCAAACGGGCGCCAGGCATACCCGGCCACGTTCCTACCGCATCATAGCCCACCCCTCGGGTCAGCACTGTGCATGGCCTCCAGCATACTACAAACACCAGAAACTACTTGCAACTCCTGGACAGAGGACAAGGGTGGTTAAGAAGCCGAGAGAGTCAATTAAGGATCCCAATGTGTGGTAGTATCTATTCATGGATCACAAACACATAACTTAGTTCCTGAGGACGGTTTCAATGAGACAACCCACCATGTAATCCTACATGGCCTCTCACTGCTAACTTCACCAAATCGTGTTCACACACTTAGCTCTCAACAGTAGGACATGTTCACCACATTCCAATTAATCCCCGATGAATCGGACCTGACTCAACTCTAAGCAGTAGCAGGCATGACAAAGAAGCAGGAATGAGTAGGCACATCAGGGCTCAAATAACTCCTACTCATGCTAGTGGGTTTCATCTATTTACTGTGGCAATGACAGGTCATGCAGAGGAAAGTGGTTCAACTACCGCAGCATGTAACAGATGAATCGTTGTTGTCCTAAAGCAGTAAAAGAGAGCAGGAGCGAGAGAGTGGGATTGTATCAGAATGAACAAGGGGGTTTTGCTTGCCTGGCACTTCTGAAGATAGTATAGTTCTTGATCGGTGTCATCGGTCTCATCGCCAGAACAACATCTACTGAAGGGGACAATTACCGGCAATAGAGAGGAAACACAATCAAGGCAATGCAACAATATGCTGCATGAATGTGACATGGCAATATGCTGTGATTTGAGCTAATGCAGCTAGCAACAATTTAAATGGAGTTGGTTTGAACACTAGATTCAAATTTGAACTCCACATGAGGCATTTCAAATACCATTAATTCAAATTGTCATATATAGTGGTTGTAAGTTGTTCAAACATGCATGAGAATTACATAAACATATTCTTCATATTTTTCTGATAACTTTTCATATATAAATTATCTCATTTGGAGTTACGGTTTATTTTCTGTGATTTTTAGAAGTTCAAACAATTTTCAGGATTTTATAATTCATTTGTGAAATATAAAATCGCCAGAAAATTATTATGAGGTCAGCATGACGTAAGCCTAGCGTCACTAGGTCAACTGGGATGCCCTGGTCAAACCTGACCAGTGGGGGCCACTGTTCAGTGACTAACCTAACTAACCAAGTTAATTAACATTAATCTAATCCTAAGCTAGGTTAGTTAAGGGACTCGGGCCACATGTTAGTGACACAGAGTTAGTTAGCGAGGTGATTAACCCCTAACAGTGGTGATTAGCACTAATTAAAACTTAAACTAATTCATTTAGGGGCCGGCCCCACATGTCATTGTCTTAGGTGGGGGCCAACCGAGGTTAAAGTGGGTAAAACCCACCGGCGACTTGACGCCGGCCAGGCCAGAAACGGCGGAGGGCTCGGGATTGCTCCTTCGGCGTTGAAAAGAGTAGCGGAGAGCATCTACGCGGAGTTGGAGAATGCGCACATCCAACGGTGCAAGCAGCACCTACTGGGGCAGTCGTAAACAACGACGGCGTCGAGGTCAGCAGCGACCGGAGCTCGGGCGTCGACGGATTCACGTGCGTTGCTTGGCATCTACGGCGGATGCACGTGCTAAGAAGGTTGTTGGGCATGCTAGCATGACCAAAGGGTCACCGGACTGACGCCGGCGACGAGCTCGGGCGGAGGTGAGCTTCGGCCTCGATGAACATGACGGCTACGGTGTGCAAAAG